>NW_025746370.1:0-107500 GCF_021184085.1 Oncorhynchus gorbuscha
GTCCATCCAGTCTTATGTTCTGTGGTCCATCCAGTCTTATGTTCTAATGTGGTCCATCCAGTCTTATGTTCTGTGGTGTCTTATGTTCTAATGTGGTCCATCCAGTCTTATGTTCTAATGTGGTCCATCCACTCTTATGTTCTAATGTCCATGCAGTATCCAGTCTTATGTTCTGTGGTCCATCCAGTCTTATGTTCTAATGTGGTCCATGCATGTATCCAGTCTTATGTTCTGTGGTCCATCCAGTATCCCAGTCTTATGTTCTGTGGTCCATCCAGTCTTATGTTCTGTGGTCCATCCAGTCTTATGTTCTGTGGTCCATCCAGTCTTATGTTCTGTGGTCCATCCAGTCTTATGTTCTGTGGTCCATCCAGTCTTATGTTCTGTGGTCCATCCAGTCTTATGTTCTACCTCGTTAGCTACTTTTAATTAGTTGTTAGTCTAACAAATGAACGTATGAAACAAATGACTCTCGTCTGTGGAGGCACCTTTTAATGGAACAGTCTTATGCAGTCAACGTTACTGTTAGCCAGTGTAGCTAGCAGACTTAGCTAGGTAGTGGGCGGCAGGGTAGCCTAGTGGTTAAGAGTGTTGGAGGTTGCAAGTTCGAATCCCCGAGCTGACAAGGTACAAATCTGTCGTTCTGCCCCTGAACAGGCAGTTAACCCACCGTTCCTAGACCAGTTAACCCACCGTTCCTAGACCAGTTAACCCACCGTTCCTAGACCAGTTAACCCACCGTTCCTAGACCAGTTAACCCACCGTTCCTAGACCAGTTAACCCACCGTTCCTAGACCAGTTAACCCACCGTTCCTAGACCAGTTAACCCACCGTTCCTAGACCAGTTAACCCACCGTTCCTAGACCAGTTAACCCACCGTTCCTAGACCAGTTAACCCACCGTTCCTAGACCAGTTAACCTACTGTTCCTAGACCAGTTAACCCACTGTTCCTAGACCAGTTAACCTACTGTTCCTAGACCAGTTAACCCACCGTTCCTAGACCAGTTAACCCACCGTTCCTAGACCAGTTAACCCACTGTTCCTAGACCAGTTAACCCACTGTTCCTAGACCAGTTAACCCAGGCCAGGCCCTCTTTGAAAATAAGAATCTGTTCTTAACTGACTTGCCTAGTAAAATAAAGGTTTAAAAAAAAAAAGTATCAGGGTGTCCTCTGGATGTCTAAGAGAGTTCAACTAAATCACAACAGTAACTGTAGAAAATACCTGTCGTGGCTTAAACAGGTGTGGAAATACTTAAACTAAATCAAACTAAATCAAACTGGAACTAAAATGTTACAAACCAACAAAACACTGGTGTAGTTAGCTAGTTACAGGATACAGGTAGCTGTGGGGAAAACACTGTGGTGTAGTTAGCTAGTTACAGGATACAGGTAGCTGTGGGGAAAACACTGTGGTGTAGTTAGCTAGTTACAGGATACAGGTAGCTGTGGGGAAAACACTGTGTTGTAGTTAGCTAGTTACAGGATACAGGTAGCTGTGGGGGAAACACTGTGGTGTAGTTAGCTAGTTACAGGATACAGGTAGCTGTGGGGAAAACACTGTTGTAGTTAACTAGTTACAGGATACAGGTAGCTGTGGGGGAAACACTGTGGTGTAGTTAGCTAGTTACAGGATACAGGTAGCTGTGGGGGAAAACACTGTGTGTAGTTAGCTAGTTACAGGATACAGGTAGCTGTGGGAAAACACTGTTGTAGTTAGCTAGTTACAGGAGATACAGGTAGTGTGGGGAAAACACTGTTGTAGTTAGCTAGTTACAGGATACAGGTAGCTGTGGGGAAACACTGTGGTGTAGTTAGCTAGTTACAGGAGATACAGGTAGCTGTGGGGAAACACTGTGGTGTAGTTAGCTAGTTACAGGATACAGGTAGCTGTGGGGAAACACTGTGGTGTAGTTAGCTAGTTACAGGATACAGGTAGCTGTGGGGGAAACACTGTGGTGTAGTTAGCTAGTTACAGGATACAGGTAGCTGTGGGGAAACACTGTGGTGTAGTTAGCTAGTTACAGGATACAGGTAGCTGTGGGGAAACACTGTGGTGTAGTTAGCTAGTTACAGGATACAGGTAGCTGTGGGGGAAACACTGTGGTGTAGTTAGCTAGTTACAGGATACAGGTAGCTGTGGGGAAACACTGTGGTGTAGTTAGCTAGTTACAGGATACAGGTAGCTGTGGGGAAACACTGTGTTGTAGTTAGCTAGTTACAGGATATACAGGTAGAAAGGAGCTGTGGGGGAAACACTGTGTTGTAGTTAGCTAGTTACAGGAGATACTGGTAGCTGTGGGGGGAAACACTGTGTTGTAGTTAGCTAGTTACAGGAGATACTGGTAGCTGTGGGGGGAAACACTGTTGTAGTTAGCTAGTTACAGGAGATACTGGTAGCTGTGGGGAAAACACTGTGTTATAGTTAGCTAGTTACAGGAGATACAGGTAGCTGTGGGGGAAACACTGTGTTGTAGTTAGCTAGTTACAGGATACAGGTAGCTGTGGGGGAAACACTGTTGTAGTTAGCTAGTTACAGGAGATACAGGTAGCTGTGGGGGAAACACTGTTGTAGTTAGCTAGTTACAGGAGATACTGGTAGCTGTGGGGGAAACACTGTTGTAGTTAGCTAGTTACAGGAGATACAGGTAGCTGTGGGGAAACACTGTTGTAGTTAGCTAGTTACAGGATACAGGTAGCTGTGGGGGAAACACTGTTGTAGTTAGCTAGTTACAGGAGATACTGGTAGCTGTGGGGGAAACACTGTTGTAGTTAGCTAGTTACAGGAGATACAGGTAGCTGTGGGGAAACACTGTTGTAGTTAGCTAGTTACAGGAGATACAGGTAGCTGTGGGGGAAACACTGTTGTAGTTAGCTAGTTACAGGAGACAGGTAGCTGTGGGGGAAACACTGTGTTGTAGTTAGCTAGTTACAGGAGATACTAGCTGTGGGGAAACACTGTTGTAGTTAGCTAGTTACAGGAGATACAGGTAGCTGTGGGGAAACACTGTTGTAGTTAGCTAGTTACAGGAGATACAGGTAGCTGTGGGGGAAACACTGTTGTAGTTAGCTAGTTACAGGAGATACAGGTAGCTGTGGGGAAACACTGTTGTAGTTAGCTAGTTACAGGATACAGGTAGCTGTGGTTGTAGTTAGCTAAATACAGGTAGCTGTGGGGGAAACACTGTTGTAGTTAGCTAGTTACAGGATACAGGTAGCTGTGGGGAAACACTGTGTTGTAGTTAGCTAGTTACAGGAGATACAGGTAGCTGTGGGGAAACACTGTTGTAGTTAGCTAGTTACAGGATACAGGTAGCTGTGGGGGAAACACTGTTGTAGTTAGCTAGTTACAGGAGATACAGGTAGCTGTGGGGAAACACTGTTGTAGTTAGCTAGTTACAGGATACAGGTAGCTGTGGGGGAAACACTGTGTTGTAGTTAGCTAGTTACAGGAGATACAGGTAGCTGTGGGGAAAACACTGTGTTGTAGTTAGCCATCCTGCTAACGTTAGCTAGTTACTCCTTGATGATGAGTAAATCACATCCCCTTCACTGGGCCCCACTAATGAGCAAACGAGGCCATTGTAAAGAAAGAGCCCCAAATCTGGACACTATGATCCCCACCTCTGGAAACCACACAACCCCAACACCACACAAACTTTCCACGGAAGGAAAAAATAAATAAAAAAAGCAAAAAAATATCAAAACTCACCTCTTATTAGCAAAGAAAAACTACACAACAACACAGTCCGTAGCACGGCGCCCATCTTTCTGCCTTGTTCTCACCCCGGCCGCTCCTGTTCAGCGCCTGTTCCGCATCGCTGTGTTTCTATTCCTCAGACGGAACTGTTATATTGGAACAATATTCGGGGGGTTCTGTTTCTGGCTACAATGTAACTGTGATTATTCTAAGTTCCATTCTACTACGTCAGGAGGGGGTTTGTTTCTGGCTACAATGTAACTGTGGTTCTTCTCAGTTCCATTCTACTACGTCGGAGGTTCCAGGCTCGGTGGCGCTGCGATTCATTCTCCTGCCTGAGTGCAACGTCTCCTTCCGCCCCGGGAGCAGAACATGCCAACCCTCCCCCTCCTGTCTGTCTGTACCTTCTCTCTCTCCTTCACCCTCCGTCTCTTTCTCTGCTGCCTATTGTTGGGACTTGATGACATGCAGCCTCTCTCGTCCAGCGGATCTCAACACGTTCAAAATCGCTACGGTGGCTGATAAAATCACGCAACCGATAGGTCAAGACACTTGTTCCCGGTCGAAGACATTAAACCTGGTCTAATACAACAATTGTTTGAGTGTGAAAGATACACATTCCGAAGGGACTATTTTCTGCCGGAGCACTGGGTGCTTCGGTTTAGAATAACATACCCCTATGACCCTGCCTCGGCTGCTGGCCGGATCTCCTTTCACTCCTCGGAACAGAGGAAGGAGAAGAGAGGAGGAATGGTATTATCATGCATTATATACTGAACCAAAATAGAAAACACAACATGTAAATGTTGGTCCCATGTTTCAGAAGCTGAAATAAAAGATCCCCAGAAATGTTTCCATAGAGAATTAAAATGCTTTTTCTCTCAATTTTTGGGGTACAAATTATACATCACTGTTAGTGAGCATTTCTCCTTTGCCAAGATAATCCATCCACCTGACAGGTGAGGCATATCAAGAAGCTGATTAAACAGCGTGATCATTACACAGGCGCACCTTGTCCTGGGGAAATAAAAAGCCACTCTAAAATGTGCAGTTTTGTCACACAACACAATGGCCACAGATGTCTCAAGTTTTGAAGGGAGCGTGCAAATGGCATGTTGACTGCAGGAATGTCCACCAGAGATGTTGCAAGAGAATCGGATGTTCATTTCTTTGCCATAAGCTGCCTCCACTGTCATTTTAGAGAATGTGCCAGCCCGGGACCTCTACATCTGGCTTCTTCACCTGCGAGATAATAATAATAATAATAATAATAATAATAATATAATATATGCCATTTAGCAGACGCTTTTATCCAAAGCGACTTACAGTCATGTGTGCATACATTCTACGTATGGGTGGTCCCGGGGATCGAACCCACTACCCTGGCGTTACAAGCGCCATGCTCTACCAACTGAGCTACAGAAGGACCACCTGAGACCAGCCACCCGGACAGCTGATGAACCTGTAGGTTTGCACAAACAAAGAATTTCTGCACAAACTGTCAGAAACCGTCTCAGGAAGCTCATCTGCGTGCTTGTCATCCTCACCAGGGTCTTGACTGAAGAAGCGTGCTCTTCACTGATTAATCCCGGCTTCGACTGTACCAGGCAGATGGCAGACTTATGTCATTGTGTGGGCGAGCTGTTTGCTGATGTCACGAGATCCTGAAGCCCATTGTCATGCCATTCATCCTCCATCACCTCATGTTTCAGCATGATAATGAACGGCCCCAAGTCACAAGGATCTGTACACAATACCTGGAAGCTGAAAATCTCCCAGTTCTTCCATGGCCTGCAAACTCACCAGACACGTCACCGCATTGAGCATGTTTGGGATGCTCCGGATAAATGTGTACGACAGCGTGTTCCTGTATCCGCCAATATCCAGCAACTTCGCATCGTTTCTAGAACTGTCAAGACTTCCGAAGTCGGCTCCTCTCCTCGTTCGTTCGGCGTCCCCGGCTTTCTAGCCATCTCCGCTCCGTTTCTCATCTTTCCATTTGTTTTGTCTTGTTCCCTAAACCTGGTTTTCATTCCCTAATCACACTGCATGCATTTAGTCCTCTGTTCCCCTCCATGTCTTTGTGTGTAATTGTTTTTATGTTATGTGGGTATTGTTACGCGCCAGACTTGTTGTCTATTGTTCCGTGTTTGGGCACATTTATGTACTTTTGTGCTTTCGTTGGACCGGAATAAAAAAAGTGCGCCTGTTCACTACACTCTGCTCTCCTGCACCGGACTTCTCCTCCAGTACAAACCCCCAAACACGGGGCGGCAGGGTAGCCTAGTGGTTGGACTAGTAACCGAAAGGTTGCAAGTTCAAATCCCCGAGCTGACAAGGTACAAATCTGTCGTTCTGCCCCTGAACAGGCAGTTAACCCACTGTTCCTAGGCCGTCATTGAAAATAAGAATTTGTTCTTAACTGTTATATTTTGACTGCAAAGCTTCATGTGCTTCTTTATTTCCAAACCACTTCACTGTGAGATAAAAGTAGATTAAAATACACCAGAAGCCTTATTCAAAAATCACATTTTTATTTTTTTACAAGAATTCAGTTAATAAAACATCTAATCCCAAAGTGATTGGAAAGCAACACTTCACAAAACAAGACCAAACTACACACCTTACAAATTATCTAAGCAATACCAGTAATAAACAAGGTTATCATTTTGTGCAAAATTATATTAAATTTGTCTCCATGCTCCCGAGTGGTGTGACGTGTTTTAAAGTGACTGCGTTGCATGCCAATAAGAAGTCAGTAGTGGTTTCTAAGATAGCTGCGCCACCCTGTGGTACATCATGGTATTACATTAATGCTGCGCCACCCTGTGGTACATCATGGTATTACATTAATGCTGCGCCACCCTGTGGTACATCATGGTATTACATTAATGCTGCGCCACCCTGTGGTACATCATGGTATTACATTAATGCTGCCCCCACCCTGTGGTACATCATGGTATTACATTAATGCTGCCCACCCTGTGGTACATCATGGTATTACATTAATGCTGCGCCACCCTGTGGTACATCATGGTATTACATTAATGCTGCCCCACCCTGTGGTACATCGTGGTATTACATTAATGCTGCGCCACCCTGTGGTACATCATGGTATTACATTAATGCTGCGCCACCCTGTGGTACATCATGGTATTACATTAATGCTGCCCCACCCTGTGGTACATCGTGGTATTACATTAATGCTGCGCCACCCTGTGGTACATCATGGTATTACATTAATGCTGCGCCGCCTTGTGGTACATCATGGTATTACATTAATGCTGCGCCACATCATGGTATTACATTAATGCTGGTACATCGTAGTATTACATCTAACCTACCAGTGGGCATTTCTCCATTCCACTCAGTCAGTCAGTAATCTCACACATTCCTTCTGTATAAGTGGATACTCACACAGTACACAATACAAATCGACGTATGAAAATAGTGTGCGACCAGTGTCATCTACCTATGAAAACAATCCTACCATTTAAAAAGAAGTGTGTTATATCAAAAACATAGGATACCATAGTGCATCAGATTGTACAAGATTTGCATTATCATTCTGTTCGTCCAGAACTCTGCCAGAAGCAAAGGAATTACCCCACAGTATACAGCACAGTGAAAAACACATGTTTAAAGTCAGTCACATTTAGATTGGAGTTGGTGATTAGAAACAAGCAGTCCACAGACATCATCATATGGCTATAGATGGTTAAACAAGTACAAGAAGACAAATCAAGTCTTAAAAGGTGTACCTAACACACTGTCATCTACCTTTAAAACAATCTCAGTCAGTTGTTCCTCTTTAAAAGGTCTCAGTCAGTTGTGCCTCTTTAAAAGGTCTCAGTCCATTGTGCCTCTTTAAAAGGTCTCAGTCAGTTGTTCCTCTTTAAAAGGTCTCAGTCAGTTGTTCCTCTTTAAAAGGTCTCAGTCAGTTGTTCCTCTTTAAAGGTCTCAGTCAGTTGTTCCTCTTTAAAGGTCTCAGTCAGTTGTTCCTCTTTAAATCTCAGTCAGTTGTTCCTCTTTAAAAGGTCTCAGTCAGTTGTTCCTCTTTAAAAGGTCTCAGTCAGATTGTTTCTCTTTAAAAGGTCTCAGTCAGTTGTTCCTCTTTAAAAGGTCTCAGTCAGTTGTTCCTCTTTAAAAGGTCTCAGTCAGTTGTTCCTCTTTAAAAGGTCTCAGTCAGTTGCTATTTAAAAGGTCTCAGTCAGTTGCTCCTCTTTAAAAGGTCTCAGTCAGTTGTTCCTCTTTAAAAGGTCTCAGTCAGTTGTTTCCTCTTTAAAAGGTCTCAGTCAGTTGTCCTCTTTAAAAGGTCTCAGTCAGTTGCTCCTCTTTAAAAGGTCTCAGTCAGTTGCTCCTCTTTAAAAGGTCTCAGTCAGTTGCTCCTCTTTAAAAGGTCTCAGTCAGTTGTCCTCTTTAAAAGGTCTCAGTCAGTTGTTCTTTAAAAGGTCTCAGTCAGTTGCTCCTCTTTAAAAGGTCTCAGTCAGTTGCTCCTCTTTAAAAGGTCTCAGTCAGTACACTTATCAGTGGTGGCTGGTTCCACCTTGAATCTGAGGAGGGACTCATAGTAATGGCTGGAATGAATAGACAGGCATCAAACACATCTAGACTTGGTTTCTTCCCAGTGTTTGACTCCGTTCCATCTATTCCATTCCAGCCATTATTATGAGCCGTCCTCCCTTGACCAGCCTCCAATGACTCTCTTGTACATAGGGGAGGCTATCACTTTGTGTTTGCTGTTTGCTTAAAGGGATAGTTCATCCAAATTACACTATAACCTTTAAATTCAGAGGGTTCCTGAGTTGTTGGAATAGAGATATTGCTGCTTAAGGTTCTTTATTCCCTAGCCCTTTGATACCTCTCTACTGTTCTAGAGCCTTCTGATATCTCTCTACTGTTCTAGAGCCCTCTGATATCTCTCTACTGTTCTAGAGCCTTCTGATATCTCTCTACTGTTCTAGAGCCTTCTGATATCTCGCTACTGTTCTAGAGCCTTCTGATATCTCGCTACTGTTCTAGAGCCCTCTGATGTCTCTCTACTGTTCTAGAGCCCTCTGATGTCTCTCTACTGTTCTAGAGCCCTCTGATGTCTCTCTACTGTTCTAGAGCCCTCTGATATCTATACTGTTCTAGAGCCCTCTGATATCTCTACTGTTCTAGAGCCCTCTGATATCTCTCTATTGTTCTAGAGCCCTCTGATGTCTCTCTACTGTTCTAGAGCCTTCTGATATCTCGCTACTGTTCTAGAGCCCTCTGATGTCTCTCTACTGTTCTAGAGCCCTCTGATGTCTCTCTACTGTTCTAGAGCCCTCTGATATCTCTCTACTGTTCTAGAGCCCTCTGATATCTCTCTACTGTTCTAGAGCCCTCTGATATCTATACTGTTATAGAGCCATCTGATGTCTCTCTACTGTTCTAGAGCCCTCTGATATCTCTCTACTGTTCTAGAGCCCTCTGATATCTCTACTGTTCTAGAGCCCTCTGATATCTATACTGTTCTAGAGCCATCTGATGTCTCTCTACTGTTCTAGAGCCCTCTGATATCTCTCTACTGTTCTAGAGCCCTCTGATATCTCTCTACTGTTCTAGAGCCCTCTGATATCCATACTGTTCTAGAGCCCTCTGATATCCATACTGTTCTAGAGCCCTCTGATATCTCTCTACTGTTCTAGAGCCATCTGATGCCTCTCTACTGTTCTAGAGCCCTCTGATATCTCTCTACTGTTCTAGAGCCCTCTGATATCTCTCTACTGTTGTAGAATACTAGAAGAGGGGTCTGTTCAATGACACTATTGTTATTGTGTTGTAATGAATGACAGTACATTGATATGCTCTTAAAATTAAACTGAACACGTTTCTTATCTAATAAATATGTGGTTAAAGAAACTATTGAATTAAAACAGAGCAAACTGAAGAGAAACATATTATTTTTGCATGGTGGACCTTTCATTCCCCGTGTGTCTTGTTTATTATCCCTCTTTGTGAACCAGGACGTGTGTGTGTGTGTGTGTGTGTGTGTGTGTGTGTGTGTGTGTGTGTGTGTGTGTGTGTGTGTGTGTGTGTGTGTGTGTGTGTGTGTGTGTGTGTGTGTGTGTGTGTGTGTGTGTGTGTGTGTGTGTGTGCCTGGTGTGTGTGTGTGTGTGTGTGTGTGTGTCACACCTCGTAGTGTAGGTCGTTAAGCTCCAGCCTGGTGTAGTGTGTGTGTGTGTGTGTGTGTCACACCTCGTAGTGTAGGTCGTTGAGCTCCAGCCTGGTGTAGTGTGTGTGTGTGTGTGTGTCACACCTCGTAGTGCAGGTCGTTGAGCTCCAGCCTGGTGTAGTGTGTGTGTGTGTGTGTGTGTCACACCTGGTAGTGTAGGTCATTAAGCTCCAGCCTGGTGTAGTGTGTGTGTGTGTGTCACACCTCGTAGTGTAGGTCGTTAAGCTCCAGCCTGGTGTAGTGTGTGTGTGTGTGTCACACCTCGTAGTGTAGGTCGTTAGCTCCAGCCTGGTGTAGTGTGTGTGTGTGTGTGTCACACCTCGTAGTGTAGGTCGTTGAGCTCCAGCCTGGTGTAGTGTGTGTGTGTGTGTGTCACACCTCGTAGTGTAGGTCGTTAAGCTCCAGCCTGGTGTAGTGTGTGTGTGTGTGTCACACCTCGTAGTGTAGGTCGTTGAGCTCCAGCCTGGTGTAGTGTGTGTGTGTGTGTCACACCTCATAGTGTAGGTCGTTGAGCTCCAGCCTGGTGTAGTGTCGCCGGTCGAATGACTCCATGGCCTTACGTCCAACCACAGCCAGGGCCAGAGTCAGGATGGCCAGGCCTACCACCACCACAGCCACCAGGGAGCTCTTCAGAGCCCCCTGCCCTGCCACCTCCTTCCCCCTGCCCTGACCCTCTGTCCCTGGGGAGGCTGGGGTTGCCTGGACCCCCTTGGGCATCAGCACTAGCTCGTTTTCTGGTGTCGTCCTTGGGATCAGGGGCTCAATGGCTGCTGGGCTCTTAGTGGTGGCAGTAGCACCAGTAGAAGTGGTGGTGGAGGTAGCTGGCTCAGTGGCTGGCTGGAGTTTTTCAGTAGTTCTGATGGGGTCTGGGTCTCTGCGGGGTGTAGTTGAGACAGGTAAAGTTGTTGTTGTAGTAGTGGCAGGATGTGGTTTGGGTTTTTTAGACGATTTGTTAGGTTTTTTGGGAGGTTTATTGAGCTTTCTGTTCATAGTGGTGATTGTAGATATTGTTGTAGGAGTAGCGTGGGCCTCTGTTAGTGGCCAGGATGTTGCTTGTTGTGTTGTTGTAGTCGTGGTTGGAGTTGGTCGTGGCCAGGATGTTGCTTGTTGTGTTGTTGTAGTCGTGGTTGGAGTTGGTCGTGGCCAGGATGTTGCTTGTTGTGTTGTTGTCATAGTGGTTGGAGTCGGTCGTGTTATAACAGCCGTTGTTACTATCATTAAAGAGGGTTGTTTTGTTGTGGTGGTAGGTGTAGGTGTAGTGGTTGTTGTAGTAGTAGTGGGTTGGGGTGTGGTTGTGGTGGTAGGTGTAGGTGTAGTGGTTGTTGTAGTAGTAGTGGGTTGGGGTGTGGTTGTGGTGGTAGGTGTAGGTGTAGTGGTTGTTGTAGTAGTAGTGGGTTGGGGTGTGGTTGTGGTGGTAGTAGTAGGTTGTGGTGTGGTTGTAGTGGTGGTAGTAGTGGGTTGTGGTGTGGTTGTAGTGGTGGTAGTAGTGGGTTGTGGTGTGGTGGTAGGTGTAGTGGTGGTAGTAGTAGGTTGTGGTGTGGTTGTAGTGGTGGTAGTAGTAGGTTGTGGTGTGGTTGTAGTGGTGGTAGTAGTAGTAGTAGTGGGTTGTGGTGTGGTTGTGGTGGTAGGTGTAGTGGTGGTAGTAGTAGGTTGTGGTGTGGTTGTAGTGGTGGTAGTAGTGGGTTGTGGTGTGGTTGTAGTGGTGGTAGTAGTGGGTTGTGTTGTGGTGGTAGGTGTAGTGGTGGTAGTAGTAGGTTGTGGTGTGGTTGTGGTGGTGGTAGTAGTGGGTTGTGGTGTGGTGGTAGGTTGTGGTGTGGTTGTGGTGGTAGGTTTAGTGGTGGTCGTTGTAGTAGTAGTGGGTTGTGGTCTGATGGTAGGTGCTGGAGTTGTAGTAGTAGTTGGTTGGATTGTGGAAGGTGGAGTAGGTATCCCCGTGGTGGGATGAATCAAACCTATGGAAAACATGACATCAGAACATAACTCACGCAGAGATGAAAGACTCTGTGAAACACAAAAACAAGACAAGAGCACACAAACAACTAGTATGTCTGACATGGACCCCTATTCTCTACATAGAGCTGTGGACCCCTATTCTCTACATAGAGCTGTGGACCCCTATTCTCTACATAGAGCTGTGGGACCCTATTCTCTACATAGAGCTGTGGACCCCTATTCTCTACATAGAGCTGTGGACCCCTATTCTCTACATAGAGCTGTGGACCCCTATTCTCTACATAGAGCTGTGGACCCCTATTCTCTACATAGAGCTGTGGACCCCTATTCTCTACATAGAGCTGTGGGCCCCTATTCTCTACATAGAGCTGTGGGCCCCTATTCTCTACATAGAGCTGTGGACCCCTATTCTCTACATAGAGCTGTGGACCCCTATTCTCTACATAGAGCTGTGGACCCCTATTCTCTACATAGAGCTGTGGACCCCTATTCTCTACACAGAGCTGTGGACCCCTATTCTCTACATAGAGCTGTGGACCCCTATTCTCTACACAGAGCTGTGGACCCCTATTCTCTACATAGAGCTGTGGACCCCTATTCTCTACACAGAGCTGTGGACCCTATTCTCTACATAGAGCTGTGGACCCCTATTCTCTACATAGAGCTGTGGACCCCTATTCTCTACATAGAGCTGTGGACCCCTATTCTCTACATAGAGCTGTGGGCCCTATTCTCTACATAGAGCTGTGGACCCCTATTCTCTACATAGAGCTGTGGGACCCTATTCTCTACACAGAGCTGTGGACCCCTATTCTCTACATAGAGCTGTGGGCCCTATTCTCTACATAGAGCTGTGGACCCCTATTCTCTACATAGAGCTGTGGACCCCTATTCTCTACATAGAGCTGTGGACCCCTATTCTCTACATAGAGCTGTGGACCCCTATTCTCTACATAGAGCTGTGGACCCCTATTCTCTACATAGAGCTGTGGGCCCCTATTCTCTACATAGAGCTGTGGACCCCTATTCTCTACACAGAGCTGTGGGCCCCTATTCTCTACACAGAGCTGTGGGCTCCTATTCTCTACATAGAGCTGTGGGCCCTCTATTCTCTACATAGAGCTGTGGACCCCTATTCTCTACATAGAGCTGTGGGCCCCTATTCTCTACATAGAGCTGTGGGCCCCTATTCTCTACATAGAGCTGTGGACCCCTATTCTCTACATAGAGCTGTGGACCCCTATTCTCTACATAGAGCTGTGGACCCCTATTCTCTACATAGAGCTGTGGACCCCTATTCTCTACATAGAGCTGTGGGACCCTATTCTCTACATAGAGCTGTGGACCCCTATTCTCTACATAGAGCTGTGGACCCCTATTCTCTACATAGAGCTGTGGACCCCTATTCTCTACATAGAGCTGTGGACCCCTATTCTCTACATAGAGCTGTGGACCCCTATTCTCTACATAGAGCTGTGGACCCCTATTCTCTACATAGAGCTGTGGACCCCTATTCTCTACATAGAGCTGTGGACCCCTATTCTCTACATAGAGCTGTGGACCCCTATTCTCTACATAGAGCTGTGGACCCCTATTCTCTACATAGAGCTGTGGACCCCTATTCTCTACATAGAGCTGTGGACCCCTATTCTCTACATAGAGCTGTGGACCCCTATTCTCTACATAGAGCTGTGGACCCCTATTCTCTACATAGAGCTGTGGACCAGGGCCCAGACGTTTAGTTGAAGGAAGATGCATTCACCTTTGAAGATGTCGTATGTGTTGATGCCCTGCTCAGCATTCAGGAGGGGACAGTCCTGCTCGCTCTGGCAGTGGAATAGATGACAGTTGTGGTTGTTGGGAGGCTCAGAGGGCTTGTGAGGGTTGAACACAGCCAGGGTACACTTTATCCCTGAGGGGAGAGAGCAATCAGACACGGAGAGTAATACCAAGTATCACGACTAACAATCCTTCTTATGGATAGGGGCAGTATTCAGAAGTTTGGATGAAGGAGGTGCCCAATGTAAACTGCCTGTTACTCAGGCCCAGAAGCTAAGATATTATGCATATAATTTGTAGTATTGGATAGGAAACACTCTAAAGTTTCAAAAACGGTTAAAATAATGTCTGTGAGTATAACAGAACAGATATAGCTGGCGTAAACCCGAGGAGAATCCATCCGGGAATTGTTTTGGGGGGCTCACCTCACCTCTCATTATAATGGCTGTCTATGGGGATATAAAAGGAATACCTCCCAGATTGCAGTTCCTAGGGCTTCCACTAGATGTCAACAGTCTTTAGAACAAGTTTTAGGCTGTTTTTTATTTATTTAAATGAGCTAGAATTTGTAGTTTTTCTAAGTGGCTCCCATTTTGGCTGTAGTGTTATGAGGCGCGTGGATTAGAGCGCACACTTGGCTATTCATCTCCGGTAATGAACATACTATTCTCCATCTTAAATTTGATCCTTTATTTACATATTAGGCTAGCTGAGGATTGATTATAAAAGTTGTTTGACTTGTTTGGACAAAGCTTATTGGTAACATTCGGGATTCATTTTGTAAAGCATTTTGTACGAGGGGAAACCGGTGGATTATTGAATGAAGCGCGCCAGCTAAACTAACTTTTTGTTCGACTTTATCGAACAAAACGACCATTTGTTGTGTAGCTGGGACCCTTGGGATTGCAAACAGAGGAAGATCTTCAAAGGTAAGTGATTTATTTTATGGCTAATTCTGACTTTCGTGATGCCTCTGCTTGGTTGGATTTAAAAGAAATGCTTTTGTATGCGGGCCACTGTCCTCAGATAATCGCATGGTGTGCTTTCGCCGTAAAGCCTTTTTGAAATCTGACAAAGCGGATTAACAAGAAGTTTAGCTTTTAACCGATGTATAACGCTTGTATTATCATGAATGTTTAATTCTACAAATGTTGTATTTTGAATATCGCGCTCTGCAATTTCAACGGATGTTGTTGAGGCCGGTCGCTAGCGGTACACCTTTCCCAAAGAGGCTACCAATACCAAGTATCACGACGAAAAATCCTTCTGTTTGAAAGCTCCACCGTGTTGTCTCTCCTCTACCAATACCAAGTATCACGACTAACAATCCTTCTGTTCCATCGTGTTGTCTCTCCTCCACCAATACCAAGTATCACGACTAACAATCCTCCTGTTCCACCGTGTTGTCTCTCCTCTACCAATACCAAGTATCACGACTAACAATCCTTCTGTTCCACCGTGTTGTCTCTCCTCTACCAATACCAAGTATCACGACTAACAATCTTTCTGTTCCACCGTGTTGTCTCTCCTCTACCAATACCAAGTATCACGACTAACAATCCTTCTGCTCCACCGTGTTGTCTCTCCTCTACCAATACCAAGTATCACGACTAACAATCCTTCTGTTCCACCGTGTTGTCTCTCCTCTACCAATACCAAGTATCACGACTAACAATCCTTCTGTTCCACCGTGTTCTCTCCTCTACCAATACCAAGTATCACGACTAACAATCTTCTGTTCCCACCGTGTTGTCTCTCCTCTACCAATACCAAGTATCACGACTAACAATCCTTCTGTTCCACCGTGTTATTGTTACTGCGTGTGAGTGTGTTATTGTGTGTGTGTTATTGTGTGTTATTGTGTGTTTGTTTTATTGTATGTTGTTGTGTGTTGTGTGTGATTGTGTGTTATTGCGTGTTATTGTGTGTGTTACTGCGTGTGTGTTGTTGTATGTTATTGTTTGTTACTGTGTGTTACTGTGTGTTATTGTGTGTGTGTGTGTTATTGCGTGTTACTGCAGGTCATTTTGTGTGTGTGTGCATTATCATGTGTTATTGCGTGTGTGTGTTATTGCGTGTAATAGAGTGTTATTGTGTGTGTGTGTTATTGTGTTTATTGCGTGTGTGTGATTGTGTGTTATTGCGTGTTATTGTGTGTGTGTGTTATTGTGTGTTATTGCGTGTGTGTTGTGATTGTGTGTTATTGTTGTGTGTGTTGTTATTGTGTGTTATTGTGTGTTATTGTGTGTGTGTGTTATTGCGTGTTATTGTGTGTTATTGTGTGTGTGTGTTATTGCGTGTTATTGTGTGTGTGTGTGTTGTCATGACGTTGGCCTAGGCGGTAGGTTTATGACAGTCATAAATACCTCTTCCCCCCCTTTTTCCTCTCTCTACCCTACTGATGTTACATTTGCAAACCCCTTGGTTAACATAGAGATTCAGGGAACATCAGGAGGTGGAGGGAAATGAACTATATTCTGGTAATCCGACCAATTGAACATATGCGGTGGTACTTAATGAATATGATGTCAGCTCGGTTGTCATCTGAGACATTCTCATCGATGATAAGATGACAAACTCTACAGTGGAAAGTCTACACATCAGAGTTATCGGATTCACATGGAATTGTTGTTCAATTTAAATGTTTGAATATAAACTTATTCGTGATGGGGAAATGAACTATATTCTGGTAATCCGACCAGTTGAACATATGCAGTGGTACTTAACCCCTTTTCGAACATTCTGTTAAAAATCGCGCAACATTTCAAACAAACACGCCCTCCTCTCCCTTCCTATATAAGCCCTTGACGACAATAGAACTTCCTGTTCCGATGAGGTAGGATGACGTTCCTAGGGACGAATGGTTCAGATAATAACTACAGAACGAATCCAACATCAGCATGAGCTGTGGTTGCGAATGGTATGAACTTTGAACTCTTATTCACGACAGAAGTGATACCTCCTAGCCGTTGAGTTAGCGAACGCAGCTGCAAACGCAGGTTAGGAAGGAACAGACAGAGTATCCCATCTACTACAAATGACGTTACTACAACTTATCCAAGGGACCACCAGAGACATTCTTCAAAGGACAGAGGACTCGGTTTGGCAACACGGTCTTCCATCTACTACCAACCAACTGAAGAACAGCTCAGAGTAAATATTTATTGCATTTTCCTTTTCCAAATGGGCGGTAATTTAGAATGCATAAGATACTGTATTTGCGATAGCACAGCTTCTTTCCTTTGTTCCTCAGTCTTCCCACTCTTTCACTCAACCCAGCCCCTTTTCCTTTGTGTAACCAGCTGTCATATCTGTTCGGCCCGCTAGGGACGTTTTCCTTTATGACGTCATTTGTAATCAAGTTATGATTAATTATGTGTATGTGTAATTAGTTAGGTATTTAGTAAATAAATAATTAAACCCAATTTTGTATTGCTGATTCAAATTGTTAGCCAGGGTTCTTGCAGATAACCAAGAATTTACAACTTTCAGATGAGACTGAAGTAAGATGAAGATTAATGTTGACTGCTATTGATGTAAAATATTACTAGGTCTTTAAGAGTTTATTCGGAAGATAACAGCTTTATAAATATTATTTTGTGGTGCCCGACGTTCTAGTTAATTACATTGACATGATTAGCTCAATCAGGTGGTATTAATTACAGAGAAAGGATTTTATAGAACAGTATGTCGTAAATAGCATCAAAGAATAGCATCAATTAATCCGGCATAGCCAAAGACACGAGTGTGTTATTGTGTGTTATTGTGTGTTATTGTGTGTTATTGTGTGTTATTGTGTGTTACTGTGTGTTATTGTGTGTTATTGTGTGGTATTGTGTGTTACTGTGTGTTATTGTGTGTTACTGTGTGTTATTGTGTGTTATTGCGTGTTATGGTGTGTTATTTTGTGTTATTGTGTGTTATTGTGTGTGTTATTGTGTGTGTGTGTTATTGTGTGTTATTGTGTGTTACTGTGTGTTACTGTGTGTTATTGTGTGTTATTGTGTGTTATTGTGTGTTATTGTGTGTTACTGTGTGTTATTGTGTGGTATTGTGTGTTACTGTGTGTTATTGTGTGTTATTGTGTGTTATTGTGTGGTATTGTGTGGTGTTGTGTGTTATTGTGTGTTACTGTGTGTTATTGCGTGTTATTGTGTGTGTTATTGTGTGTTATTGTGTGTTACTGTGTGTGTTATTGTGTGTTATTGTGTGTTACTGTGTGTTATTGTGTGTTATTGTGTGTGTTATTGTGTGTTACTGTGTGTTATTGTGTGTGTTATTGTGTGTGTTATTGTGTGTTACTGTGTGTTACTGTGTGTTATTGTGTGTTATTGTGTGTTACTGTGTGTTATTGTGTGTTACTGTGTGTTATTGTGTGTGTGTGTGTTATTGTGTGTGTTACTGTGTGTGTGTGTGTGTGTTATTGTGTGTGTTATTGTGTGTTATTCTGTGTTATTGTGTGTGTGTGTGTTATTGTGTGTGTTACTGTGTGTGTGTGTGTTATTGTGTGTGTGTTATTGTGTGTGTGTTTTATTGTGTGTTATTCTGTGTTATTGTGTGTGTTATTGTGTGTGTGTGTTATTGTGTGTGTTATTGTGTGTGTTATTGTGTGTGTTATTGTGTGTGTGTGTTATTGTGTGTGTGTGTTATTGTGTGTGTGTGTTATTGTGTGTGTTATTGTGTGTTATTGTGTGTTTGTGTTATTGTGTGTGTTATTGTGTGTTATTGTGTGTGTGTGTGTTATTGTGTGTGCTATTGTGTGTTATTGTGTGTGTGTGTTATTGTGTGTGTGTATTGTGTGTTATTGTGTGTTTGTGTTATTGTGTGTGTTTATTGTGTGTTATTGTGTGTGTGTGTGTGTGTTATTGTGTGTGTTATTGTGTGTTATTGTGTGTGTGTGTTATTGTGTGTGTTATTGTGTGTGTGTGTTATTGTGTGGTATTGTGTGTTTGTGTTATTGTGTGTGTTATTGTGTGTTATTGTGTGTGTGTGTTATTGTGTGTTATTGTGTGTGTGTGTTATTGTGTGTTATTGTGTGTTATTGTGTGTTATTGTGTGTGTGTGTTATTGTGTGTGTGTGTTATTGTGTGTTATTGTGTGTTATTGTGTGTGTTATTGTGTGTTATTGTGTGTGTGTGTGTTATTGTGTGTTATTGTGTGTGTTATTGTGTGTGTGTGTGTTATTGTGTGTTATTGTGTGTTATTGTGTGTGTTATTGTGTGTTATTGTGTGTGTGTGTTATTGTGTGTGTTATTGTGTGTTATTGTGTGTTATTGTGTGTTATTGTGTGTGTGTGTTATTGTGTGTGTTATTGTGTGTTATTGTGTGTTATTGTGTGTTATTGTGTGTTATTGTGTGTGTGTGTTATTGTGTGTGTTATTGTGTGTTATTGTGTGTTATTGTGTGTGTTATTGTGTGTTATTGTGTGTGTGTGTTATTGTGTGTGTTATTGTGTGTGTGTGTTATTGTGTGTTATTGTGTGTTATTGTTGTGTGTTATTGTGTGTTATTGTGTGTGTTATTGTGTGTTATTGTGTGTTATTGTGTTATTGTGTGTGTGTGTTATTGTGTGTGTTATTGTGTGTTATTGTGTGTTATTGTGTGTGTGTGTTATTGTGTGTGTTATTGTGTGTTATTGTGTGTTATTGTGTGTGTTATTGTGTGTTATTGTGTGTGTGTTATTGTGTGTGTGTGTTATTGTGTGTTATTGTGTGTGTTATTGTGTGTTATTGTGTGTGTGTGTTATTGTGTGTTATTGTGTGTTATTGTGTGTTATTGTGTGTGTGTGTGTGTTATTGTGTGTGTGTGTTATTGTGTGTTATTGTGTGTTATTGTGTGTTATTGTGTGTTATTGTGTGTTATTGTGTGTTATTGTGTGTGTGTGTTATTGTGTGTGTGTGTTATTGTGTGTTATTGTGTGTTATTGTGTGTGTTATTGTGCGTGTTATTCTGTGTTATTGTGTGTTATTGTGTGTTATTGTGTGTTATTGTGTGTGTGTGTTATTGTGTGTTATTGTGTGTTATTGTGTGTTATTGTGTGTTGCTTCTCCCCTACCTGGCTTGACGTCCTCTGAGCAGCAGGCCAGAACACAGTCTCTCTCTGATTGGGTGACTCTGGAGTCCATGACGGTGGTCGGTCGGACCAGCGCCTGGCGGACATTCACTATGGCGTTCTGATGCTGTCGGGAGAAACACGTCTCCGCGTCCGATCCCGAGACGGGGCCGGCGGCCGCCAGCGTCATCATGGCGGCCAGGAGGAGTGGCGATGACACCCTAGAGGGGAGGATACGGGTCACGGAGGGGAACATGATGATGTCACAGTGATGTCACAGTGACGGCACAGGTCCACTCTGGTTGGTTGAACACACGCCACGCCCTCAGGGTCCACGGGGCTCTCTGGTTGGTTGAACACACGCCACGCCCTCAGGGTCCACGGGGCTCTGGTTGGTTGAACACACGCCACGCCCTCAGGGTCCACGGGGCTCTGGTTGGTTGAACACACGCCACGCCCTCAGGGTCGACGGCAGGGGTGGGCAGATTCAGACACTCCTGTAGAGGATAAAGGGCAGGGGTCAGGGGCCAGACACTCCTGTAGTAGGTATGGGACAGGGGTCAGACTCTCCTGTAGAGGGCAGGGGACAGGGGTCAGACACTCCTGTAGAGGGTAGGGGACAGGTGCCAGACACTCCTGTAGAGGGTAGGGGACAAAGGGCCAGACACTCCTGTAGTAGGCAGGGGACAGGGGTCAGACTCTCCTGTAGAGGGCAGGGGACAGGGGTCAGACACTCCTGTAGAGGGTAGGGGACAGGGGCCAGACACTCCTGTAGAGGGTAGGGGACAGGGGTCAGACACTCCTGTAGAGGGCAGGGGACAGGGCCAGACACTCCTGTAGAGGGCAGGGGACAGGGGCCAGACACTCCTGTAGAGGGCAGGGGACAGGGGTCAGACACTCCTGTAGAGGGCAGGGGACAGACACTCCTGTAGAGGGAAGGGGACAGGGGTCAGACACTCCTGTAGTAGGTAGGGGACAGGGGTCAGACACTCCTGTAGAGGGCAGGGGACAGACACTCCTGTAGAGGGTAGGGGACAGGGGTCAGACACTCCTGTAGAGGGCAGGGGACAGGGGTCAGACTCCTGTAGAGGGTAGGGGACAGGGGGGACAGGGGTCAAACTCATGTCGTAGGTAGGGGACAGGGGTCAGAAACTCCTGTCGTAGGTAGGGGACAGGGGTCAGACACTCCTGTAGTAGGTAGGGGACAGGGGTCAGACACTCCTGTAGTAGGTAGGGGACAGACAGGGGGGACAGACACTCCCTGTAGTAGGTGGGGACAGGGGTCAGACACTCCTGTAGAGGTAGGGGGGGTCAGACACAGGGGGGACAGGGGTCAGACACTCAGACTCCTGTAGAGGGCAGGGGGGGGTCAGACAGGGGGCAGGGACAGGGTCAGACACTCCTGTAGAGGGGGGACAGGGGTCAGACACTCCTGTAGAGGGCAGGGGACAGGGGTCAGACACTCCTGTAGAGGGGACAGGGGGCAGACACTCCTGTAGGCAGGGGACAGGGGTCAGACACTCCTGTAGAGGTTTCTCCTGTAGTAGGGACAGACACTCCTGTAGTAAGGGGACAGGGGTCAGACACTCCTGTAGTAGGTAGGGGACAGGGGTCAGACACTCCTGTAGAGGGCAGGGGACAGACACTCCTGTAGAGGGTAGGGGACAGGGGTCAGACACTCCTGTAGAGGGCAGGGGACAGACACTCCTGTAGAGGGTAGGGGACAGGGGTCAGAAACTCATGTCGTAGGTAGGGGACAGGGGTCAGAAACTCCTGTCGTAGGTAGGGGACAGGGGTCAGACACTCCTGTAGTAGGTAAGGGGACAGGGGTCAGACACTCCTGTAGTAGGTAGGGGACAGGGGTCAGACACTCCTGTAGGGGGACAGGGGTCAGACACTCCTGTAGAGGGTAGGGGCAGGGGTCAGACTCTCCTGTAGAGGGCAGGGGACAGACACTCCTGTAGAGGGCAGGGGACAGACACTCCTGTAGGCAGGGGACAGGGGTCAGACACTCCTGTAGTAGGTAGGGGACAGGGGTCAGACACTCCTGTAGTAGGTAGGGGACAGGGGTCAGACACTCCTGTAGGGTCAGGGGTCAGACACTCCTGTAGAGTAGGCAGGGGACAGACACTCCTGGGGGAAGGGGACAGACACTCCTGTAGGGGAGGGTAGTAGGGTAGGGGACAGGGGTCACACTCCTGTAGAGAGGGAAGGGGACAGGGGTCAGACACTCCTGTAGAGTAGGGGACAGGGGTCAGACACTCCTGTAGAGGGCCAGGACAGGGGTCAGACACTCCTGTAGAGGGTAGGGGACAGGGGTCAGACACTCCTGTCAGTAGGTAGACAGGGGTCAGACACTCCTGTAGAGGGGAGACACTCCTGTAGAGGGTAGGGGACAGGGGTCAGAAACTCCTGTAGTCAGGGGTCAGAAACTCCTGTAGAGGTAGGGGACAGGGGTCAGACACTCCTGTAGGGCCTGGGGAAGGGGCAGGGACAGGGGTCAGACACTCCTGTAGTAGGTAGGGGACAGGGGTCAGACACTCCTGTAGTAGGTAACAGGGGTCAGACACTCCTGTAGAAGGTAGGGGACAGGGGTCAGACTCTCCTGTAGAGGGCAGGGGACAGACACTCCTGTAGAGGGCAGGGGAAGACACTCCTGTAGAGGGCAGGGGACAGGGGTCAGACACTCCTGTAGTAGGTAGGGGAAAGACACTCCTGTAGTAGGTAGGGACAGGGGTCAGACACTCCTGTAGAGGAAAGTAGGTAGGGTCAGGGGCCAGACACTCCTGTAGAGGGCAGGGGACAGACACTCCTGTAGAGGGAAACAGGGGTCAGACACTCCTGTAGTAGGTAGGGGACAGGGGTCAGACACTCCTGTAGAGGGCAGGGGACAGACACTCCTGTAGAAACTGGGGTCAGACACTCCTGTAGAAGGGGACAGACACTAGAGGGTAACAGGGGTCACTCGTAGAGGAAACTGGGGACAGGGGTCAGAAACTCAGCGTAGTAGGTAGGGACAGGGGTCGTCCTGAAGTAGAAACAGGGGTCGACACTCCTGTAGTAGAAGGGGCAGACACTCCTGTAGTAGGGGTAGGGGACAGGGGTGAACTCCTGTAGAGGTAGGGGACAGGGGTCAGACTCCTGTAGAGGGTAGTGTTAATTGAATCCGACACGGTAGTTTTACATGATGAGATACAGAGACAGGAATGGTCTGCATCCCAAATAGCATCCCATTCCCTATTGGCCTTGGTCAAACTCCTGTAGTAGTGCCATTTGGTTTCAGCCTTGGTGAAGAGCCTGCTCTGAAAAGATCCTGGCTGGCAGTGGCTCAAGTAGACAGTCTGCCAGCCTTTCACACAGACACTAAACTAATCTCTCCCTCTGCTAGAAACTCCCCAGACACTCCTCTTTCTCAGGGGACAGGGGCCAGACACTCCTGTAGAGGGTCCCCCCACTCCTCTTCCAGGGGCCAGACTCTCCTCTCTAGTCTCTCTCTCTCTGCTACCTCTCCCCTCCTCTTCCTCCTCTCTCTCTCTCTCTCTCTCTCTCTCTCTGAAGTAGAAACTCTCTCTTCTCCTCTCTCTCTCCAGAAACTCCTCTTCTAGAAACTCTCTCTCTCTCTCTCTCTCTCTGGCTACTCTCCCCCCACTCCTCTTGTTCCTCTCTCTCTCTCTCTCTCTGCTACTCTCCCAGAAACTCCCATTCTCCTCTAGAAACTCTCTCTCTGCTCTGAAACTCTCTCTCTCTGCCACCTCTAGAAACTCTCTCTCTGCTACCTCTCCCCTCTCCTCTGAAGTCTCTCTCTCTCTCTCTCTCTGCTAGGCTCTGGCCCACTCTCCTCCTCTCGGGCAGACTCCTCTTAATTGAATCTCTCCCCCCACTCTCTTCCTGAAGAGATACAGAAACTCTCTCCCTCTCTGCTCTCCTCTCCACTCCTCTTCCCTCCTCTCTCTCCATCTGGTCTCTGCTACCTGGCTCTGAAAAGAAACCCCCACTCCTCTTCCTCCTCTCTTCTCTCTCTCTCTCTGCTACCTCTCCCCCACTCCTCTTCTCTCTCTCTCTCTCTCTCTCTGCTACCTCTCCCCCCACTCCTCTTCTCTCCTCTCTCTCTCTCTCTCTGATAAGATCTGCTACCTCTCCCCCCATTCCTCTTCCTCCTCTCTCTGCCATTTCTTTCTCTACTTGGTGAAGAGCCCACTGCTCTTCCTCCTGGCTGGCAGTCTGCTCACCTCAGTCTGCCAGCCTTTCCTCAGCTCTAAACTCTCTCTCTCTCTCTGCTACCTCTCCCCCCACTCCTCTTCTCCTCTCTCTCTCTCTCTCTGCTACCTCTCTCCACTCCTCTTCCTCTCTCTCTCTCTCTCTCTCTCTCTCTCTCTGCTACCTCTCCCCCACTCCTCTTCCTCCTCTCTCTCTCTCTCTCTGCTACCTCTCCCCCACTCCTCTTCCTCCTCTCTCTCTCTCTCTCTGCTACCTCTCCCCCACTCCTCTTCCTCCTCCAGCTACCTCTCCCCCCACTCCTCCTGTAGAGGGCGTGTCTCTCTCTCTCTCTCCTCTCTCTCTGCTACCTCTCCCCCACTCCTCTTCCTCCCAACTCTCTCTCTCTACATCTACTCTCTCCACTCCCCCAGTTCTGCCACTAAACCAACTCTCTCTCTCCTCTGCTACCTCTCCCCCCACTCCTCTTCCAGTCTCTCTGCTACCTCTCCCCAATCCTCCTGTATTTGAAGGGTTCAAAGAACACTGTTATCCACTAACTCAAGAGTCAGAGCCTATTTCTATGTAAAACCATCAAACATGTTTTCTGTACTCCACAACCCCAGTTCTGCCACTAAACCAACCAGACATACTGTCTGAACTCTTGTTTACAACCCCAGTTCTGCCACTAAATCAACCAGACATACTGTACTCTACAACCCCAGTTCTGCCACTAAACCAACCAGACATACTGTACTCCACAACCCCAGTTCTGCCACTAAACCAACCAGACATACTGTACACAACCCCAGTTCTGCCACTAAACCAACCAGACATACTGTACTCCACAACCCCAGTTCTGCCACTAAACCAACCAGACATACTGTACTCCACAACCCCAGTTCTGCCACTAAACCAACCAGACATACTGTACTCCACAACCCCAGTTCTGTCTGCCACTAAACCAACCAGACATACTGTACTCCACAACCCCAGTTCTGCCACTAAATCAACCAGACATACTGTACTCCACAACCCCAGTTCTGCCACTAAACCAACCAGACATACTGTACTCCACAACCCCAGTTCTGCCACTAAACCAACCAGACATACTGTACTCCACAACCCCAGTTCTGCCACTAAATCAACCAGACATACTGTACTCTACAACCCCAGTTCTGCCACTAAACCAACCAGACATACTGTACTCCACAACCCCAGTTCTGCCACTAAATCCAACCAGACATACTGTACTCTACAACCCCAGTTCTGCCACTAAACCAACCAGACATACTGTACTCTCCACAACCCCAGTTCTGCCACTAAACCAACCAGACCTACTGTACTCCACAACCCCAGTTCTGTCTGCCACTAAACCAACCAGACATACTGTACTCCACAACCCCAGTTCTGCCACTAAACCAACCAGACATACTGTACTCCACAACCCCAGTTCTGCCACTAAATCAACCAGACATACTGGTTACAAAAAGTCCAGTTCTCCACTAAACCAACCAGACATAAAACATCAACCAAGAAAACACTGAATAACCAGACATACTGTACTCTCCAACCCCAGTTCTGCCACCTAAGTCACTACCAGGCTTTAAACTCTCTCTGAAACCTCCAGACACTAAACCAACCTTTGAGACCTCCCCCTGCACAACCCCTGTTCTCCAAAACTCTGCTAACAACCAGACCTACTGTACTCCACAGCTACCCCAGTCTGTCTGCCACTAAACCAACCAGACCCCCTACTGTACTCCACAACCCCTGTCTAAGAAAACCAACCAGACACACTGTTCCACAACTAACAGACTCTCCTCACCTCTTCTGCTACTAAACCAACCAACATAAGAACAACCCCAGTTCTGCCACTAAACCAACCAGACATAGACATACTGAGTTCTGCCACTAAACCAACCAGACATACTGTACTCTACAACCCCAGTTCTGCCACTAAACCAACCAGACATACTGTACTCCACAACCCCAGTTCTGCCACTAAACCAGAACAGAGTGTACTCCACAACCCCAGTTCTGCCACTAAACAACCAGACAGGTTACTCCACAACCCCAGTTCTGTAAACAACCAGAACATAACTCCACAACCCCAGTTCTGCCACTAAACAACCAAGAACCAACCACTAAACCAACCAGACATACTGTACTCCACAACCCCAGTTCTGCCACTAAACCAACCAGACATACTGTACTCCACAACCCCAGTTCTGCCACTAAACCAACCAGACATACTGTACTCCACAACCCCAGTTCTGCCACTAAACCAACCAGACATACTGTACTCCACAACCCCAGTTCTGCCACTAAACCAACCAGACATACTGTACTCCACAACCCCAGTTCTGCCACTAAACCAACCAGAACAGACTAACAATAAGAACAGTTCTGTCTGCCACTAAACCAACAGACATACAATACCAGAACAGAGTTCTGTTCTGCCACTAAACCAACCAGACATACTGTAACTAACAACCCCAGTTCTGCCACTAAACCAACCAGAACAGACTGGCTCCACAACCCCAGTTCTGACTTTTACAACCAGACATACTGAACAGAGTTCTGCCACTAAACCAACCAGACATACAGAGTTCTGCCACTAAAAATAAGAACATCAGTTACCAACAACCCCAGTTCTGCCAATAAACCAACCAGACATACTGTAAGAATAAGAACAGAGTTCTGCAATAAGAACAGAGTTAACAATAAGAACAGAACAGAGTGTAACAATAAGAACAGAGTTAACAATAAACCAACAGACATACTGTTCAATAAGAACAGAGTTAACAATAAGAACAGAGTTAACAATAAGAACAGAACAGAGTTAACAATAAGAACAGAACAGAGTTAACAATAAGAACAGACATACTGTAACAATAAGAACAGAACAGCCACTAAACAACCAGAATACTGTAACAATAAGAGAGTTAACCAACCAGTTAACAATAAAACAGAGACAGAGTTAACAATAAGAACAGAGTTAACAATAAGAACAGACATAACAATAAGAACAGAGTTAACAATAAGAACAGAGTTAACAATAAGAACAGAGTTAACAATAAGAACAGAGACATACTGTAAGAACAAACAGAGTTAACAAAAGAACAGAACAGAGTTAACAATAAGAACAGAGTTAACAATAAGAACAGACATACTTAACAATAAGAACAGAACAGAGTTAACAATAAGAACAGAACAGAGTTAACAATAAGAACAGAAACAACCAGTTAACAATAAGAACAGAGTTAACAATAAGAACAGAACAGAGTTAACAATAAGAACAGAGTTAACAATAAGAACAGAACAGAGTTAACAATAAGAACAGAACAGAGTTAACAATAAGAACAGAGTTAACAATAAGAACAGAACAGAGTTAACAATAAGAACAGAGTTAACAATAAGAACAGAACAGAGTTAACAATAAGAACAGAACAGAGTTAACAATAAAAACATGAATAAATGTATCTACTCTGCCACAAACCAGAGAACAGAACAGAGTTAACAATAAGAACAGAACAGAGTTAACAATAAGAACAGAACAGAGTTAACAATAAGAACAGAACAGAGTTAACAATAAGAACAGAACAGAGTTAACAATAAGAACAGAACAGAGTTAACAATAAGAACAGAACAGAGTTAACAATAAGAACAGAACAGAGTTAACAATAAGAACAGAGTTAACAATAAGAACAGAACAGAGTTAACAATAAGAACAGAACAGACACAATAAGAACAGAACAGTTAACAATAAGAACAGAACAGAGTTAACAATAAGAACAGAGTTAACAATAAGAACAGAGTTAACAATAAGAACAGAACAGAGTTAACAATAAGAACAGAACAGAGTTAACAATAAGAACAGAGTTAACAATAAGAACAGAACAGAGTTAACAATAAGAACAGAACAGAGTTAACAATAAGAACAGAGTTAACAATAAGAACAGAACAGAGTTAACAATAAGAACAGAGTTAACAATAAGAACAGAACAGAGTTAAAATAAGAACAGAGTTAACAATAAGAACAGAGTTAACAATAAGAACAGAACAGAGTTAACAATAAGAACAGAGTTAACAATAAGAACAGAACAGAGTTAACAATAAGAACAGAACAGAGTTAACAATAAGAACAGAGTTAACAATAAGAACAGAGTTAACAATAAGAACAGAACAGAGTTAACAATAAGAACAGAGTTAACAATAAGAACAGAACAGAGTTAACAATAAGAACAGAGTTAACAATAAGAACAGAACAGAGTTAACAATAAGAACAGAACAGAGTTAACAATAAGAACAGAACAGAGTTAACAATAACAGAAACAATAAGAACAGAGTTAACAATAAGAACAGAACAGAGTTAACAATAAGAACAGAACAGAGTTAACAATAAGAACAGAGTTAACAATAAGAACAGAACAGAGTTAACAATAAGAACAGAGTTAACAATAAGAACAGAACAGAGTTAACAATAAGAACAGAACAGAGTTAACAATAAGAACAGAACAGAGTTAACAATAAGAACAGAACAGAGTTAACAATAAGAACAGAACAGAGTTAACAATAAGAACAGAACAATAAGAACAGAGTTAACAATAAGAACAGAACAGAGTTAACAATAAGAACAGAACAGAGTTAACAATAAGAACAGAACAGAGTTAACAATAACAGAACAGAGTTAACAATAAGAACAGAACAGAGTTAACAATAAGAACAGAGTTAACAATAAGAACAGAGAGTTAACAATAAGAACAGAACAGAGTTAACAATAAGAACAGAGTTAACAATAAGAACAGAGTTAACAATAAGAACAGAGTTAACAATAAGAACAGAACAGAGTTAACAATAAGAACAGAACAGAGTTAACAATAAGAACAGAACAGAGTTAACAATAAGAACAGAGTTAACAATAAGAACAGAGTTAACAATAAGAACAGAACAGAGTTAACAATAAGAACAGAGTTAACAATAAGAACAGAAACAATAAGAACAGTTAGAGTTAACAATAAGAACAGAACAGAGTTAACAATAAGAACAGAACAGAGTTAACAATAAGAACAGAACAGAGTTAACAATAAGAACAGAAACAATAAGAACAGTTAACAATAAGAACAGAACAGAGTTAACAATAAGAACAGAACAGAGTTAACAATAAGAACAGAACAGAGTTAACAATAAGAACAGAACAGAGTTAACAATAAGAACAGAACAGAGTTAACAATAAGAACAGAACAGAGTTAACAATAAGAACAATAACAGAGTTAACAATAAGAACAGAGTTAACAATAAGAACAGAACAGAGTTAACAATAAGAACAGAACAGAGTTAACAATAAGAACAGAACAGAGTTAACAATAAGAACAGAACAGAGTTAACAATAAGAACAGAGTTAACAATAAGAACAGAACAGAGTTAACAATAAGAACAGAACAGAGTTAACAATAAGAACAGAGTTAACAATAAGAACAGAGTTAACAATAAGAACAGAGTTAACAATAAGAACAGAACAGAGTTAACAATAAGAACAGAGTTAACAATAAGAACAGAGTTAACAATAAGAACAGAACAGAGTTAACAATAAGAACAGAACAGAGTTAACAATAAGAACAGAGTTAACAATAAGAACAGAACAGAGTTAACAATAAGAACAGAACAGAGTTAACAATAAGAACAGAGTTAACAATAAGAACAGAACAGAGTTAACAATAAGAACAGAACAGAGTTAACAATAAGAACAGAACAGAGTTAACAATAAGAACAGAACAGAGTTAACAATAAGAACAGAACAGAGTTAACAATAAGAACAGAACAGAGTTAACAATAAGAACAGAACAGAGTTAACAATAAGAACAGAACAGAGTTAACAATAAGAACAGAACAGAGTTAACAATAAGAACAGAACAGAGTTAACAATAAGAACAGAGTTAACAATAAGAACAGAGTTAACAATAAGAACAGAGTTAACAATAAGAACAGAACAGAGTTAACAATAAGAACAGAACAGAGTTAACAATAAGAACAGAACAGAGTTAACAATAAGAACAGAGTTAACAATAAGAACAGAGTTAACAATAAGAACAGAACAGTTAACAATAAGAACAGAGTTAACAATAAGAACAGAGTTAACAATAAGAACAGAGTTAACAATAAGAACAGAGTTAACAATAAGAACAGAGTTAACAATAAGAACAGAGTTAACAATAAGAACAGAGTTAACAATAAGAACAGAACAGAGTTAACAATAAGAACAGAGTTAACAATAAGAACAGAGTTAACAATAAGAACAGAACAGAGTTAACAATAAGAACAGAACAGAGTTAACAATAAGAACAGAACAGAGTTAACAATAAGAACAGAACAGAGTTAACAATAAGAACAGAACAGAGTTAACAATAAGAACAGAACAGAGTTAACAATAAGAACAGAACAGAGTTAACAATAAGAACAGAAACAATAAGAACAGAACAGAGTTAACAATAAGAACAGAACAGAGTTAACAATAAGAACAGAACAGAGTTAACAATAAGAACAGAACAGAGTTAACAATAAGAACAGAACAGAGTTAACAATAAGAACAGAGTTAACAATAAGAACAGAGTTAACAATAAGAACAGAACAGAGTTAACAATAAGAACAGAACAGAGTTAACAATAAGAACAGAACAGAGTTAACAATAAGAACAGAGTTAACAATAAGAACAGAGTTAACAATAAGAACAGAGTTAACAATAAGAACAGAGTTAACAATAAGAACAGAGTTAACAATAAGAACAGAGTTAACAATAAGAACAGAACAGAGTTAACAATAAGAACAGAACAGAGTTAACAATAAGAACAGAGTTAACAATAAGAACAGAACAGAGTTAACAATAAGAACAGAGTTAACAGAAACAATAAGAACAGAGTTAACAATAAGAACAGAAACAGAACAGAGTTAACAATAAGAACAGAACAGTTAACAATAAGAACAGAACAGAGTTAACAATAAGAACAGAACAGTTAACAATAAGAACAGAACAGAGTTAACAATAAGAACAGAACAGAGTTAACAATAAGAAAGAACAGAACAGTTAACAATAAGAACAGAACAGAGTTAACAATAAGAACAGAACAGAGTTAACAATAAGAACAGAACAGAGTTAACAATAAGAACAGAACAGAGTTAACAATAAGAACAGAACAGAGTTAACAATAAGAACAGAACAGAGTTAACAATAAGAACAGAACAGAGTTAACAATAAGAACAGAACAGAGTTAACAATAAGAACAGAACAGTTAACAATAAGAACAGAACAGAGTTAACAATAAGAACAGAACAGAGTTAACAATAAGAACAGAACAGAGTTAACAATAAGAACAGAACAGAGTTAACAATAAGAACAGAGTTAACAATAAGAACAGAACAGAGTTAACAATAAGAACAGAACAGAGTTAACAATAAGAACAGAACAGAGTTAACAATAAGAACAGAACAGAGTTAACAATAAGAACAGAACAGAGTTAACAATAAGAACAGAACAGAGTTAACAATAAGAACAGAACAGAGTTAACAATAAGAACAGAGTTAACAGAGTTAACAATAAGAACAGAGTTAACAATAAGAACAGAGTTAACAATAAGAACAGAACAGAGTTAACAATAAGAACAGAACAGAGTTAACAATAAGAACAGAGTTAACAATAAGAACAGAGTTAACAATAAGAACAGAACAGAGTTAACAATAAGAACAGAACAGAGTTAACAATAAGAACAGAACAATAAGAACAGTTAACAATAAGAACAGAGTTAACAATAAGAACAGAGTTAACAATAAGAACAGAGTTAACAATAAGAACAGAGTTAACAATAAGAACAGAACAGAGTTAACAATAAGAACAGAACAGAGTTAACAATAAGAACAGAACAGAGTTAACAATAAGAACAGAGTTAACAATAAGAACAGAGTTAACAATAAGAACAGAACAGAGTTAACAATAAGAACAGAACAGAGTTAACAATAAGAACAGAGTTAACAATAAGAACAGAGTTAACAATAAGAACAGAACAGAGTTAACAATAAGAACAGAACAGAGTTAACAATAAGAACAGAACAGAGTTAACAATAAGAACAGAGTTAACAATAAGAACAGAGTTAACAATAAGAACAGAACAGAGTTAACAATAAGAACAGAACAGAGTTAACAATAAGAACAGAAACAATAAGAACAGAGTTAACAATAAGAACAGAACAGAGTTAACAATAAGAACAGAACAGAGTTAACAATAAGAACAGAACAGAGTTAACAATAAGAACAGAGTTAACAATAAGAACAGAACAGAGTTAACAATAAGAACAGAGTTAACAATAAGAACAGAACAGAGTTAACAATAAGAACAGAGTTAACAATAAGAACAGAACAGAGTTAACAATAAGAACAGAGTTAACAATAAGAACAGAGTTAACAATAAGAACAGAACAGAGTTAACAATAAGAACAGAACAGAGTTAACAATAAGAACAGAACAGAGTTAACAATAAGAACAGAACAGAGTTAACAATAAGAACAGAGTTAACAATAAGAACAGAACAGAGTTAACAATAAGAACAGAACAGAGTTAACAATAAGAACAGAACAGAGTTAACAATAAGAACAGAACAGAGTTAACAATAAGAACAGAGTTAACAATAAGAACAGAACAGAGTTAACAATAAGAACAGAGTTAACAATAAGAACAGAACAGAGTTAACAATAAGAACAGAATGTCCTGTTTATGACCAAAAACTAAAACAATAAGGACCCCTATTGTGTTAACAATAAGAACAGGACAGGCCTGTATATCACAATATAACCCCTTATACCAATGGGTTGACAGGCCAGTATATCACAATATAACCCCTATACCAATGGGTTGACAGGCCTGTATATCACAATATAACCCCTATACCAATGGGTTGACAATAGGAACAAATATCACAATATAACCCCTATACCAATGGGTTGATAGGCCTGTATATCACAATATAACCCCTATACCAATGGGTTGACAGGCCTGTATATCACAATATAACCCCTATACCAATGGGTTGATAGGCCTGTATATCACAATATAACCCCTATACCAATGGGTTGACAGGCCTGTATATCACAATATAACCCCTATACCAATGGGTTGACAGGCCTGTATATCACAATATAACCCCTATACCAATGGGTTGATAGGCCTGTATATCACAATATAACCCCTATACCAATGGGTTGACAGGCCTGTATATCACAATATAACCCCTATACCAATGGGTTGATAGGCCTGTATATCACAATATAACCCCTATACCAATGGGTTGACAGGCCTGTATATCACAATATAACCCCTATACCAATGGGTTGACAGGCCTGTATATCACAATATAACCCCTATACCAATGGGTTGATAGGCCTGTATATCACAATATAACCCCTATACCAATGGGTTGACAGGCCTGTATATCACAATATAACCCCTATACCAATGGGTTGATAGGCCTGTATATCACAATATAACCCCTATACCAATGGGTTGACAGGCCTGTATATCACAATATAACCCCTATACCAATGGGTTGATAGGCCTGTATATCACAATATAACCCCTATACCAATGGGTTGACAGGCCTGTATATCACAATATAACCCCTATACCAATGGGTTGATAGGCCTGTATATCACAATATAACCCCTATACCAATGGGTTGATATATCACAATATAACCCCTATACCAATGGGTTGACAGGCCTGTATATCACAATATAACCCCTATACCAATGGGTTGACAGGCCTGTATATCACAATATAACCCCTATACCAATGGGTTGATAGGCCTGTATATCACAATATAACCCCCCCTATACCAATGGGTTGATAGGCCTGTATATCACAATATAACCCCTATACCAATGGGTTGATAGGCCTGTATATCACAATATAACCCCTATACCAATGGGTTGATAGGCCTGTATATCACAATATAACCCCTATACCAATGGGTTGACAGGCCTGTATATCACAATATAACCCCTATACCAATGGGTTGATAGGCCTGTATATCACAATATAACCCCTATACCAATGGGTTGATAGGCCTGTATATCACAATATAACCCCTATACCAATGGGTTGATAGGCCTGTATATCACAATATAACCCCTATACCAATGGGTTGATAGGCCTGTATATCACAATATAACCCCTATACCAATGGGTTGATAGGCCTGTATATCACAATATAACCCCTATACCAATGGGTTGACAGGCCTGTATATCACAATATAACCCCTATACCAATGGGTTGATAGGCCTGTATATCACAATATAACCCCTATACCAATGGGTTGATAGGCCTGTATATCACAATATAACCCCTATACCAATGGGTTGACAGGCCTGTATATCACAATATAACCCCTATACCAATGGGTTGACAGGAAAATATATCACAATATAACCCCTATACCAATGGGTTGATAGGCAAATATATCACAATTTGGTTGAAGTCGAAAGTTTAAAACTCGTTTTTCAACCACTCCACAAGTTTCTTGTTAACAAACTATAGTTTTGGCAAGTTGGTTAGGACATCTACTTTGTGACACAAGTCAATTTTTCCAACAATTGTTTAACAACAGATTAATTCACTTATAATTCACCGTATCACAATTCCAGTGGGTCAGAAGTTTACATACACTTTGTTGACTGTGCCTTTAAACAGCTTGGAAAATTCCAGAATATGATGTCATGGCTTTAGAAGCTTCTGATAGGCTAATTGAATAATTTGAGTCAATTGGAGGTGTACCTGTGGATGTATTTCAAGGCCTACCTTCAAACTCAGTGCCTCTTTGCTTGACATCATGGGAAAATCAAAATAAATCAGCCAAGACCTCAGAAAAATAATTGTAGACCTCCACAAGTCTGGTTCATCCTTGGGAGCAATTTCTAAATGCCTGAAGGTACCACGTTCATCTGTACAAACAATTGTTTGCATGCCGAAGAACACCATCGCAAACGTGAAGCATGGGGGTGGCAGCAGGCTACCAGAAATGTTTGACCCAATTTAAAGGCAATGCTACCAAATACTAATTGACTGTGTGTCATTACTCACCAACAGCCTGGGAGCAGGTCTCCATTAATATGTCTACAGGTCCACAGTTCAGCTTTCTCTCCTTCCTTCTCCCACACTCTCAATTCACAGTCCAGATCTCTCTCTTTCTCTTCTCTCAGTCCACGTCTCTCCGGCTCTCTCTCTTCTCTCAGTCCACGTCTCTCTCAGTCGATGTCTCTCCTGCTCTCTCTCTTCTCTCAGTCCACGTCTCCCTCTCTCTTCTCTCAGCCCAGGTCTCTCTCTCTTCTCTCAGTCCACGTCTCTCTCTCCTGCTCTCGTCTCTCAGTCCACGTCTCCCTCTCTCTTCTCTCAGCCCAGGTCTCTCTCTCTTCTCTCAGTCCACGTCTCTCCTCCCAGCAGAACTTTGCCCCCTCCTTGTTTCCTGAAGAAGGAACAGTATCAGTCCTACTGGTGTTATCTACTCCAGCTCTGCTGCTATCTGATCCCTGGGATTACCATGACTACTACAGGATCTGTTAAGGAGGTCTGGGATTACCATGACTACTACAGGATCTGTTAAGGAGGTCTGGGATTACCATGACTACTACAGGATCTGTTAAGGAGGTCTGGGATTACCATGACTACTACAGGATCTGTTAAGGAGGTCTGGGATTACCATGACTACTACAGGATCTGTTAAGGAGGTCTGGGATTACCATGACTACTACAGGATCTGTTAAGGAGGTCTGGGAGACATGAGAGAGAGAGGGGGAGGGAGGGAGAGGGGGAGAGGTCATGTGTGTGTGTGTGTGTGTGTGTGTGTGTGTGTGTGTGTGTGTGTGTGTGTGTGTGTGTGTGTGTGTGTGTGTGTGTGTGTGTGTGTGTGTGTGTGTGTGTGTGTGTGTGTGTGTGTGTGTGTGTGTGTGTGTGTGAGAGAGGGGTGGAGAGAGAGGGGGGAGAGAGAGAGAGAGAGAGAGAGACAGAGGGAGAGAGAGAGAGTTTGTGTGTGTTACATAGTTACAACTATTCTGCAGCTAGAGCTGGGTCCTGGTTAGAGCCAGGAGACACCATACAGCTAGAGCCAGGAGACACCGTACAGCTAGAGCTGGGTCCTGGTTAGAGCCAGGAGACACCGTACAGCTAGAGCTGGGTCCTGGTTAGAGCCAGGAGACACCGTACAGCTAGAGCCAGGAGACACCGTACAGCTAGAGCTGGGTCCTGGTTAGAGCCAGGAGACACCATACAGCTAGAGCCAGGAGACACCGTCCAGCTAGAGCTGGGTCCTGGTTAGAGCCAGGAGACACCGTACAGCTAGAGCTGGGTCCTGGTTAGAGCCAGGAGACACCGTACAGCTAGAGCCAGGAGACACCGTACAGCTAGAGCTGGGTCCTGGTTAGAGCCAGGAGACACTGTACAGCTAGAGCCAGGAGACACCGTACAGCTAGATCTGGGTCCTGGTTAGAGCCAGGAGACACCGTACAGCTAGAGCTGGGTCCTGGTTAGAGCCAGGAGACACCGCACAGCTAGAGCTGGGTCCTGGTTAGAGCCAGGAGACACTGTACAGTTAGAGCTGGGTCCTGGTTAGAGCCAGGAGACACCGTACAGCTAGAGCCAGGAGACACCGTACAGCTAGAGCTGGGTCCTGGTTAGAGCCAGGAGACACCGTACAGCTAGAGCTGGGTCCTGGTTAGTGCCAGGAGACACCGTACAGTTAGAGCTGGGTCCTGGATAGAGCCAGGAGACACCGTACAGCTAGAGCCAGGAGACACCGTACAGCTAGAGCTGGGTCCTGGATAGAGCCAGGAGACACCGTACAGCTAGAGCTGGGTCCTGGTTAGAGCCAGGAGACACCGTACAGCTAGAGCTGGGTCCTGGATAGAGCCAGGAGACACCGTACAGCTAGAGCTGGGTCCTGGTTAGAGCCAGGAGACACCGTACAGCTAGAGCTGGGTCCTGGTTAGTGCCAGGAGACACCGTACAGTTAGAGCTGGGTCCTGGTTAGAGCCAGGAGACACCGTCCAGCTAGAGCTGGGTCCTGGTTAGAGCCAGGAGACACCGTACAGCTAGAGCTGGGTCCTGGTTAGAACCAGGAGACACCGTACAGCTAGAGCTGGGTCCTGGTTAGAGCCAGGAGACACCATACAGCTAGAGCCAGGAGACACCGTACAGCTAGAGCTGGGTCCTGGTTAGAGCCAGGAGACACCGTACAGTTAGAGCTGGGTCCTGGTTAGAGCCAGGAGACACCGTACAGCTAGAGCTGGGTCCTGGATAGAGCCAGGAGACACCGTACAGTTAGAGTTGGGTCCTGGTTAGAGCCAGGAGACACCGTACAGCTAGAGCTGGGTCCTGGATAGAGCCAGGAGACACCGTACAGCTAGAGCTGGGTCCTGGTTAGAGCCAGGAGACACCGTACAGCTAGAGCCAGGAGACACCGGACAGCTAGAGCTGGGTCCTGGTTAGAGCCAGGAGACACCGTACAGTTAGAGCTGGGTCCTGGTTAGAGCCAGGAGACACCGTACAGCTAGAGCCAGGAGACACCGTAAAGCTAGAGCTGGGTCCTGGTTAGAACCAGGAGACACCGTACAGCTAGAGCTGGGTCCTGGTTAGAACCAGGAGACACCGTACAGCTAGAGCTAGGTCCTGGTTAGAGCCAGGAGACACCGTACAGCTAGAGCCAGGAGACACCGTACAGCTAGAGCTGGGTCCTGGTTAGAGCCAGGAGACACCGTACAGCTAGAGCTGGGTCCTGGTTAGAGCCAGGAGACACCGTACAGCTAGAGCTGGGTCCTGGTTAGTGCCAGGAGACACCGTACTGTTAGAGCTGGGTCCTGGATAGAGCCAGGAGACACCGTACAGCTAGAGCTGGGTCCTGGTTAGAGCCAGGAAACACCGTACAGCTAGAGCCAGGAGACACCGTACAGCTAGAGCTGGGTCCTGGTTAGAGCCAGGAGACACTGTACAGCTAGAGCCAGGAGACACCGTACAGCTAGAGCTGGGTCCTGGTTAGAGCCAGGAGACACTGTACAGCTAGAGCCAGGAGACACCGTACAGCTAGAGCTGGGTCCTGGTTAGAGCCAGGAGACACCGTACAGCTAGAGCTGGGTCCTGGTTAGAGCCAGGAGACACTGTACAGTTAGAGCTGGGTCCTGGTTAGAGCCAGGAGACACCGTACAGCTAGAGCCAGGAGACACCGTACAGCTAGAGCTGGGTCCTGGTTAGAGCCAGGAGACACCGTACAGCTAGAGCCAGGAGACACCGTACAGCTAGAGCTGGGTCCTGGTTAGAGCCAGGAGACACCGTACAGCTAGAGCTGGGTCCTGGTTAGAGCCAGGAGACACCGTACAGCTAGATCTGGGTCCTGGTTAGTGCCAGGAGACACCGTACAGTTAGAGCTGGGTCCTGGATCGAGCCAGGAGACACCGTACAGCTAGAGCCAGGAGACACCGTACAGCTAGAGCTGGGTCCTGGATAGAGCCAGGAGACACCGTACAGCTAGAGCTGGGTCCTGGTTAGAGCCAGGAGACACCGTACAGCTAGAGGTGGGTCCTGGTTAGTGCCAGGAGACACCGTACAGTTAGAGCTGGGTCCTGGTTAGAGCCAGGAGACACCGTACAGCTAGCTGGGTCCTGGTTAGAACCAGGAGACACCGTACAGCTAGAGCCAGGAGACATCGTACAGCAAGAGCTGGGTCCTGGTTAGAGCCAGGAGACACCATACAGCTAGAGCCAGGAGACACCGTACAGATAGAGCTGGGTCCTGGTTAGAGCCAGGAGACACCGTACAGCTAGAGCCAGGAGACACCATACAGCTAGAGCTGGGTCCTGGTTAGAGCCAGGAGACACCGTACAGCTAGAGCTGGGTCCTGGATAGAGCCAGGAGACACCGTACAGCTAGAGCTGGGTCCTGGTTAGAGCCAGGAGACACCGTACAGCTAGAACTGGGTCCTGGTTAGAGCCAGGAGACACCGTACAGCTAGAGCTGGGTCCTGATTAGAGCCAGGAGACACCATACAGCTAGAGCCAGGAGACACCGTACAGCTAGAGCTGGGTCCTGGTTAGAGCCAGGAGACACCGTACAGCTAGAGCTGGGTCCTGGTTAGAGCCAGGAGACACCGTACAGCTAGAGCTGGGTCCTGGTTAGAGCCAGGAGACACCGTACAGCTCGAGCTGGGTCCTGGTTAGAACCAGGAGATCTGTAATGACCCTGTATCCCAAATGATCCCCTTGACCCTTTATAGTGTCCTGCTTCTGACCAAAGGCGGGTCAAGGCTGTGTACTATAAAGGGAACAGGGTCCCATTTGGGACCGTCTTATTCAGGTTCTGTACGGTGGTCAGAGATGGTGGGGATAAAACCCAGCTGTATGGTTAACAATCTCCTTCGCAGGACTGGGTTTCTATACCTCAGTTTTCATGTGGCCGGTTTGTATTGACATTTTACTGCAAAAGAACTTACCTCCAGGGACAATAAAGATGTGTTATATTCTGCTCTGGTCGATATACTACGCACACACTGAGGTCAGGATGGGGCCAACGCACAGATACCCATAGACTTACAGTCATTGCGCTAACACTAGTTAGCATTGGCTAGCGAAACTACCTCTAACTTCCTTCATACTGGACATAAAAATCATATCAATTGTAATTCATAATATATTACACGAAATTGATGACAATCCACAAATGAATACATAGTTTACCATACGAAACGTAACATATCATACTAAATGGAGTTTATCGGATGATTTTTGTAAAGAATAATACGAAATGCTCTGAGACCGGGTTGACTTGTGTCTAATCTATTTGTTGCAGTTGAAAGTCACCGTACCTGTCCCTTCCTCCTCCCGGACATACATAAATAACGGTCCACGGCCAGACCAGCATCATCAACTGTATCCGAAGTACGACCACCTCGTGATGCAATCTTTATGAAATACGTCTTTTTCATTTAAATACAACAACAACAAAAACATAAGCTTATTATCTGTTGAGATATCATCCCCATCCCAGATACAACACGTAAATACCTAAAAACATCCCATCCGTGTTGTAATATACAGGACATCAGCTGTGAGGTTGTCCACCTACCTTGTCTGTGTGCTGGTCAAAGTAACCGAATTACTGGTGTTCGGGAAGTAGGCTAAGATACCTACAAGCGTTTTCTGTTGATTAGACACATACGCAGTTTGCATTGTGGCCCATTCATTTCAACCAAGTAGTAGTTGTCTCTAGATGATAACTGGCACACTGTCGGTAACCGATGCTCTTATCGGCTATAAGGTCGTTGGTTCAGGAAACATTAACATCCACACCAGACAAGTGTACCATTGAAACGAGGTCCCAGAGGATACATCATCCAGAGAGCCACGTTGAGAACATTGACGCGGAGTATGTTTTACATTCCCAAGCGGTTTCCAGGCTCTTCCTCGTCTGTCCGAGGAGGAGGAAGAGAGCGCCTTGTCTCCGTCCCTTTAAAACTGCGGCGCAAACCTTCGACAATGTGAAATAGCCATCTTCATTCTCAGAAGAGGAAAAACTAAAAATTGTATCCACAACAAACGTCAACAATAAAACGGGACGTCGGATGAGCTCTAGATATGTCTGTGGCCTACAGTAACGTTTGTAGCAGGAGCTATAACGTTTCCGGCAGCGACAGATCCTGGTTTCTCCAGCCTGACCCATTTGATTCTTTGTCCTCAGAGCGACTAGCGGCAGTAAGTGGGAGGAATGTTCCCTGCTCTGCCCCCATACCAGCCAGCAACACTATCTTTATCACACATTACCGTGGGTTTCACCCAAAATATCAAAATCACAGAAGTAAAATAGCCTATTCGCTGCACACCTCAAATATCTCATATCTCGACTCAGTAACTCGTAGTTACATAGTAAACCAATTTGTAAGTCGCTCTGGATAAGAGCGTCTGCTAAATGACTTAAATGTAAATGTAAATGTAAATCAAACATTTTAATTTCACAATTCATAAGGAACGGGTTTATTAATAATTGGGTAAAGAACCAATTAGAACCAGCCCAACTCCAAACTCTGAAATAACTCCTAGAAAACACGATATATCTGCATGTCTCCTCGTACGTTTCAGTTATACTGCAAATCTACCATTCCAGTAGAGTCCTGTAAACCAGCCTGTGGGGCTGAAGCACTGAGACAGACAGAGACTAAGGGAGAGTCCTATAAACCAGCCTGTGGGGCTGAAGCACTGAGACAGACAGAGACTAAGGTAGAGTCCTATAAACCAGCCTAACACTGAGACAGACAGAGACTAAGGTAGAGTCCTATAAACCAGCCTGTGGGGCTGAAGCACTGAGACAGACAGAGACTAAGGTAGAGTCCTATAAACCAGCCTAACACTGAGACAGACAGAGACTAAGGTAGAGTCCTATAAACCAGCCTGTGGGGCTGAAGCACTGAGACAGACAGAGACTGAGGTAGAGTCCTAGAAACCAGCCTAGCACTGAGACAGACAGAGACTAAGGTAGAGTCCTATGAACCAGCCTGTGGGGCTGAAGCACTGAGACAGACAGAGACTAAGGTGGGGTCCTAGAAACCAGCCTAGCACTGAGACAGACAGAGACTAAGGTAGAGTCCTATAAACCAGCCTGTGGGGCTGAAGCACTGAGACAGACAGAGACTAAGGTAGAGTCCTATAAACCAGCCTGTGGGGCTGAAGCACTGAGACAGACAGAGACTAAGGTAGAGTCCTATAAACCAGCCTAGCACTGAGACAGACAGAGACTAAGGGAGAGTCCTATAAAACCAGCCTGTGGGGCTGAAGCACTGAGACAGACAGAGACTAAGGTAGAGTCCTATAAACCAGCCTAGCACTGAGACAGACAGAGACTAAGGTAGAGTCCTATAAACCAGCCTAGCACTGAGACAGACAGAGACTAAGGTAGAGTCCTATAAACCAGCCTAGCACTGAGACAGACAGAGACTAAGGTAGAGTCCTATAAACCAGCCTGTGGTTACATATCCTGTCTGTGTGTTGCTAGGCCAACCCTTTCCTGTTACATATCCTGTCTGTGTGTTGCTAGGCCAACCCTTTCCTGTTACATATCCTGTCTGTGTGTTGCTAGGCCAACCCTTTCCTGTTACATATCCTGTCTGTGTGTTGCTAGGCCAACCCTTTCCTGTTACATATCCTGTCTGTGTGTAGCTAGGCCAACCCTTTCCTGTTACATATCCTGTCTGTATGTTGCTAGGCCAACCCTTTCCTGTAACATATCATGTCTGTGTGTAGCTAGGCCAACCCTTTCCTGTTACATATCCTGTCTGTATGTTGCTAGGCCAACCCTTTCCTGTTACATATCCTGTCTGTGTGTTGCTAGGCCAACCCTTTCCTGTTACATATCCTGTCTGTGTGTAGCTAGGCCAACCCAACCCTTTCCTGTTACATATCCTGTCTGTGTGTTGCTAGACCAACCCTTTCCTGTTACATACCCTGTCTGTGTGTTGCTAGGCCAACCCTTTCCAGTTACATATCCTGTCTGTGTGTAGGCCAACCCTTTCCTGTTACATATCCTGTCTGTGTGTTGCTAGGCCAACCCTTTCCAGTTACATATCCTGTCTGTGTGTAGGCCAACCCTTTCCTGTTACATATCCTGTCTGTGTGTTGCTAGACCAACCCTTTCCTGTTACATATCCTGTCTGTGTGTTGCTAGACCAACCCTTTCCTGTTACATATCCTGTCTGTGTGTAGCTAGACCAACCCTTTCCTGTTACATATCCTGTCTGTGTGTTGCTAGGGCTGAAATACTAACCTTTTAGTATTAATGTGCATAATGTTATTTCCCACTGCGCTGCAGTTCATATTTACATGTTAATGAGTCACCTTGGTTTACCTACAGGTCACCTTGGTTTACCTACAGGTCACCTTGGTTTATCTACAGGTATGAACAGGTCACCTTGGTTTACCTACAGGTCACCTTGGTTTATCTACAGGTCACCTTGGTTTATCTACAGGTACGAACAGGTCACCTTGGTTTACCTACAGGTCACCTTGGTTTACCTACAGGTCACCTTGGTTTATCTACAGGTCACCTTGGTTTATCTACAGGTCACCTTGGTTTATCTACAGGTCACCTTGGTTTATCTACAGGTATGAACAGGTCACCTTGGTTTACCTACAGGTCACCTTGGTTTATCTACAGGTCACCTTGGTTTATCTACAGGTCACCTTGGTTTATCTACAGGTCACCTTGGTTTATCTACAGGTATGAACAGGTCACCTTGGTTTACCTACAGGTCACCTTGGTTTATCTACAGGTCACCTTGGTTTACCTACAGGTCACCTTGGTTTATCTACAGGTCACCTTGGTTTATCTACAGGTCACCTTGGTTTATCTACAGGTATGAACAGGTCACCTTGGTTTACCTACAGGTCACCTTGGTTTATCTACAGGTCACCTTGGTTTATCTACAGGTCACCTTGGTTTACCTACAGGTAACCTTGGTTTATCTACAGGTCACCTTGGTTTACCTACAGGTATGAACAGGTCACCTTGGTTTACCTACAGGTCACCTTGGTTTATCTACAGGTCACCTTGGTTTATCTACAGGTATGAACAGGTCACCTTGGTTTATCTACAGGTCACCTTGGTTTACCTACAGGTAACCTTGGTTTATCTACAGGTATGAACAGGTCACCCTGGTTTATCTACAGGTCACCCTGGTTTATCTACAGGTCACCTTGGTTTATCTACAGGTCACCTTGGTTTATCTACAGGTCACCCTGGTTTATCTACAGGTCACCCTGGTTTATCTACAGGTATGAACAGGTCACCCTGGTTTATCTACAGGTCACCCTGGTTTATCTACAGGTCACCTTGGTTTATCTACAGGTCACCTTGGTTTACCTACAGGTATGAACAGGTCACCTTGGTTTATCTACAGGTCACCCTGGTTTATCTACAGGTCACCTTGGTTTATCTACAGGTCACCTTGGTTTACCTACAGGTATGAACAGGTCACCTTGGTTTACCTACAGGTCACCTTGGTTTACCTACAGGTCACCTTGGTTTATCTACAGGTCACCTTGGTTTATCTACAGGTATGAACAGGTCACCTTGGTTTACCTACAGGTATGAACAGGTCACCTTGGTTTACCTACAGGGCACCTTGGTTTATCTACAGGTATGAACAGGTCACCTTGGTTTACCTACAGGTATGAACAGGTCACCTTGGTTTACCTACAGGTCACCTTGGTTTATCTACAGGTCACCTTGGTTTATCTACAGGTATGAACAGGTCACCTTGGTTTACCTACAGGTCACCTTGGTTTACCTACAGGTCACCTTGGTTTATCTACAGGTATGAACAGGTCACCTTGGTTTACCTACAGGTATGAACAGGGCACCTTGGTTTATCTACAGGTCACCTTGGTTTATCTACAGGTATGAACAGGGCACCTTGGTTTATCTACAGGTATGAACAGGGCACCTTGGTTTATCTACAGGTATGAACAGGGCACCTTGGTTTATCTACAGGTATGAACAGGTCACCTTGGTTTACCTACAGGTATGAACAGGTCACCTTGGTTTACCTACAGGTATGAACAGGTCACCTTGGTTTATCTACAGGTATGAACAGGTCACCTTGGTTTATCTACAGGTATGAACAGGTCACCTTGGTTTACCTACAGGTATGAACAGGTCACCTTGGTTTATCTACAGGTATGAACAGGTCACCTTGGTTTATCTACAGGTCACCTTGGTTTACCTACAGGTAACCTTGGTTTATCTACAGGTATGAACAGGTCACCCTGGTTTATCTACAGGTCACCCTGGTTTATCTACAGGTCACCTTGGTTTATCTACAGGTCACCTTGGTTTATCTACAGGTCACCCTGGTTTATCACCAGGTCACCCTGGTTTATCTACAGGTATGAACAGGTCACCCTGGTTTATCTACAGGTCACCCTGGTTTATCTACAGGTCACCTTGGTTTATCTACAGGTCACCTTGGTTTACCTACAGGTATGAACAGGTCACCTTGGTTTATCTACAGGTCACCCTGGTTTATCTACAGGTCACCTTGGTTTACCTACAGGTCACCTTGGTTTATCTACAGGTCACCTTGGTTTATCTACAGGTCACCTTGGTTTATCTACAGGTCACCTTGGTTTATCTACAGGTATGAACAGGTCACCTTGGTTTACCTACAGGTCACCTTGGTTTATCTACAGGTCACCTTGGTTTACCTACAGGTCACCTTGGTTTATCTACAGGTCACCTTGGTTTATCTACAGGTCACCTTGGTTTATCTACAGGTATGAACAGGTCACCTTGGTTTACCTACAGGTCACCTTGGTTTATCTACAGGTCACCTTGGTTTATCTACAGGTCACCTTGGTTTACCTACAGGTAACCTTGGTTTATCTACAGGTCACCTTGGTTTACCTACAGGTATGAACAGGTCACCTTGGTTTACCTACAGGTCACCTTGGTTTATCTACAGGTCACCTTGGTTTATCTACAGGTATGAACAGGTCACCTTGGTTTATCTACAGGTCACCTTGGTTTACCTACAGGTAACCTTGGTTTATCTACAGGTATGAACAGGTCACCTTGGTTTATCTACAGGTCACCCTGGTTTATCTACAGGTCACCTTGGTTTATCTACAGGTCACCTTGGTTTATCTACAGGTCACCCTGGTTTATCTACAGGTCACCCTGGTTTATCTACAGGTATGAACAGGTCACCCTGGTTTATCTACAGGTCACCCTGGTTTATCTACAGGTCACCTTGGTTTATCTACAGGTCACCTTGGTTTACCTACAGGTCATGAACAGGTCACCTTGGTTTATCTACAGGTCACCCTGGTTTATCTACAGGTCACCTTGGTTTATCTACAGGTCACCTTGGTTTACCTACAGGTATGAACAGGTCACCTTGGTTTACCTACAGGTCACCTTGGTTTACCTACAGGTCACCTTGGTTTATCTACAGGTCACCTTGGTTTATCTACAGGTATGAACAGGTCACCTTGGTTTACCTACAGGTATGAACAGGTCACCTTGGTTTACCTACAGGGCACCTTGGTTTATCTACAGGTATGAACAGGTCACCTTGGTTTACCTACAGGTATGAACAGGTCACCTTGGTTTACCTACAGGTCACCTTGGTTTATCTACAGGTCACCTTGGTTTATCTACAGGTATGAACAGGTCACCTTGGTTTACCTACAGGTCACCTTGGTTTACCTACAGGTCACCTTGGTTTATCTACAGGTATGAACAGGTCACCTTGGTTTACCTACAGGTATGAACAGGGCACCTTGGTTTATCTACAGGTCACCTTGGTTTATCTACAGGTATGAACAGGGCACCTTGGTTTATCTACAGGTATGAACAGGGCACCTTGGTTTATCTACAGGTATGAACAGGGCACCTTGGTTTATCTACAGGTATGAACAGGTCACCTTGGTTTACCTAAAGGTATGAACAGGTCACCTTGGTTTACCTACAGGTATGAACAGGTCACCTTGGTTTATCTACAGGTATGAACAGGTCACCTTGGTTTATCTACAGGTATGAACAGGTCACCTTGGTTTACCTACAGGTATGAACAGGTCACCTTGGTTTATCTACAGGTATGAACAGGTCACCTTGGTTTATCTACAGGTCACCTTGGTTTACCTACAGGTAACCTTGGTTTATCTACAGGTATGAACAGGTCACCCTGGTTTATCTACAGGTCACCCTGGTTTATCTACAGGTCACCTTGGTTTATCTACAGGTCACCTTGGTTTATCTACAGGTCACCTTGGTTTATCACAGGTCACCCTGGTTTATCTACAGGTCACCTGAACAGGTCACCCTGGTTTATCTACAGGTCACCCTGGTTTATCTACAGGTCACCTTGGTTTATCTACAGGTCACCTTGGTTTACCTACAGGTATGAACAGGTCACCTTGGTTTATCTACAGGTCACCCTGGTTTATCTACAGGTCACCTTGGTTTATCTACAGGTCACCTTGGTTTACCTACAGGTATGAACAGGTCACCTTGGTTTACCTACAGGTCACCTTGGTTTACCTACAGGTCACCTTGGTTTATCTACAGGTCACCTTGGTTTATCTACAGGTATGAACAGGTCACCTTGGTTTACCTACAGGTATGAACAGGTCACCTTGGTTTACCTACAGGGCACCTTGGTTTATCTACAGGTATGAACAGGTCACCTTGGTTTACCTACAGGTATGAACATGTCACCTTGGTTTACCTACAGGTCACCTTGGTTTATCTACAGGTCACCTTGGTTTATCTACAGGTATGAACAGGTCACCTTGGTTTACCTACAGGTCACCTTGGTTTACCTACAGGTCACCTTGGTTTATCTACAGGTATGAACAGGTCACCTTGGTTTACCTACAGGTATGAACAGGGCACCTTGGTTTATCTACAGGTCACCTTGGTTTATCTACAGGTATGAACAGGGCACCTTGGTTTATCTACAGGTATGAACAGGGCACCTTGGTTTATCTACAGGTATGAACAGGGCACCTTGGTTTATCTACAGGTATGAACAGGTCACCTTGGTTTACCTACAGGTATGAACAGGTCACCTTGGTTTACCTACAGGTATGAACAGGTCACCTTGGTTTATCTACAGGTATGAACAGGTCACCTTGGTTTATCTACAGGTATGAACAGGTCACCTTGGTTTACCTACAGGTATGAACAGGTCACCTTGGTTTACCTACAGGTCACCTTGGTTTATCTACAGGTCACCTTGGTTTATCTACAGGTCACCTTGGTTTATCTACAGGTATGAACAGGTCACCTTGGTTTACCTACAGGTATGAACAGGTCACCTTGGTTTACCTACAGGTATGAACAGGTCACCTTGGTTTACCTACAGGTATGAACAGGTCACCTTGGTTTACCTACAGGTCACCTTGGTTTATCTACAGGTCACCTTGGTTTATCTACAGGTCACCTTGGTTTATCTACAGGTCACCTTGGTTTATCTACAGGTATGAACAGGTCACCTTGGTTTACCTACAGGTCACCTTGGTTTATCTACAGGTCACCTTGGTTTATCTACAGGTCACCTTGGTTTACCTACAGGTATGAACAGGTCACCTTGGTTTATCTACAGGTCACCTTGGTTTACCTACAGGTCACCTTGGTTTATCTACAGGTATGAACAGGGCACCTTGGTTTATCTACAGGTATGAACAGGGCACCTTGGTTTATCTACAGGTATGAACAGGTCACCTTGGTTTATCTACAGGTCACCTTGGTTTATCTACAGGTCACCTTGGTTTATCTACAGGTATGAACAGGTCACCTTGGTTTATCTACAGGTATGAACAGGTCACCTTGGTTTATCTACAGGTATGAACAGGTCACCTTGGTTTATCTACAGGTCACCTTGGTTTACCTACAGGTCACCTTGGTTTATCTACAGGTCACCTTGGTTTATCTACAGGTATGAACAGGTCACCTTGGTTTATCTACAGGTATGAAACAGGTCACCTTGGTTTACCTGAACAGGTCACCTTGGTTTACCTACAGGGCACCTTGGTTTATCTACAGGTATGAACAGGTCACCTTGGTTTACCTACAGGTATGAACAGGTCACCTTGGTTTACCTACAGGTCACCTTGGTTTATCTACAGGTCACCTTGGTTTATCTACAGGTATGAACAGGTCACCTTGGTTTACCTACAGGTCACCTTGGTTTACCTACAGGTCACCTTGGTTTATCTACAGGTATGAACAGGTCACCTTGGTTTACCTACAGGTCACCTTGGTTTATCTACAGGTCACCTTGGTTTATCTACAGGTATGAACAGGTCACCTTGGTTTATCTACAGGTATGAACTTGGTTTATCTAGGTATGAACAGGTCACCTTGGTTTATCTACAGGTATGAACAGGGCACCTTGGTTTATCTACAGGTATGAACAGGTCACCTTGGTTTATCTACAGGTATGAACAGGTCACCTTGGTTTATCTACAGGTATGAACAGGTCACCTTGGTTTATCTACAGGTCACCTTGGTTTATCTACAGGTCACCTTGGTTTATCTACAGGTATGAACAGGTCACCTTGGTTTACCTACAGGTATGAACAGGTCACCTTGGTTTATCTACAGGTATGAACAGGTCACCTTGGTTTATCTACAGGTCACCTTGGTTTACCTACAGGTCACCTTGGTTTATCTACAGGTATGAACAGGTCACCCTGGTTTATCTACAGGTCACCTTGGTTTATCTACAGGTCACCTTGGTTTATCTACAGGTCACCTTGGTTTATCTACAGGTCACCCTGGTTTATCTACAGGTCACCTTGGTTTATCTGGTTTATCTACAGGTATGAACAGGTCACCCTGGTTTATCTACAGGTCACCTGGTTTATCTACAGGTCACCTTGGTTTATCTACAGGTCACCTTGGTTTACCTACAGGTATGAACAGGTCACCTTGGTTTATCTACAGGTCACCCTGGTTTATCTACAGGTCACCTTGGTTTATCTACAGGTCACCTTGGTTTACCTACAGGTATGAACAGGTCACCTTGGTTTACCTACAGGTATGAACAGGTCACACAGGTCACCTTGGTTTACCTACAGGTCACCTTGGTTTATCTACAGGTCACCTTGGTTTATCTACAGGTATGAACAGGTCACCTTGGTTTACCTACAGGTATGAACAGGTCACCTTGGTTTATCCTACAGGTCACCTTGGTTTATCTACAGGTATGAACAGGTCACCTTGGTTTACCTACAGGTATGAACAGGTCACCTTGGTTTACCTACAGGTCACCTTGGTTTATCTACAGGTCACCTTGGTTTATCTACAGGTATGAACAGGTCACCTTGGTTTACCTACAGGTCACCTTGGTTTACCTACAGGTCACCTTGGTTTATCTACAGGTATGAACAGGTCACCTTGGTTTACCTACAGGTATGAACAGGGCACCTTGGTTTATCTACAGGTCACCTTGGTTTATCTACAGGTATGAACAGGGCACCTTGGTTTATCTACAGGTATGAACAGGGCACCTTGGTTTATCTACAGGTATGAACAGGGCACCTTGGTTTATCTACAGGTATGAACAGGTCACCTTGGTTTACCTACAGGTATGAACAGGTCACCTTGGTTTACCTACAGGTATGAACAGGTCACCTTGGTTTATCTACAGGTATGAACAGGTCACCTTGGTTTATCTACAGGTATGAACAGGTCACCTTGGTTTACCTACAGGTTTACCTGACAGGTCACCTTGGTTTACCTACAGGTCACCTTGGTTTATCTACAGGTCACCTTGGTTTATCTACAGGTCACCTTGGTTTATCTACAGGTATGAACAGGTCACCTTGGTTTACCTACAGGTATGAACAGGTCACCTTGGTTTACCTACAGGTATGAACAGGTCACCTTGGTTTACCTACAGGTATGAACAGGTCACCTTGGTTTACCTACAGGTCAGGTCACCTTGGTTTATCTACAGGTCACCTTGGTTTATCTACAGGTCACCTTGGTTTATCTACAGGTCACCTTGGTTTACCTACAGGTATGAACAGGTCACCTTGGTTTACCTACAGGTCACCTTGGTTTATCTACAGGTCACCTTGGTTTATCTACAGGTCACCTTGGTTTACCTACAGGTATGAACAGGTCACCTTGGTTTATCTACAGGTCACCTTGGTTTACCTACAGGTCACCTTGGTTTATCTACAGGTATGAACAGGGCACCTTGGTTTATCTACAGGTATGAACAGGGCACCTTGGTTTATCTACAGGTATGAACAGGTCACCTTGGTTTATCTACAGGTCACCTTGGTTTATCTACAGGTCACCTTGGTTTATCTACAGGTATGAACAGGTCACCTTGGTTTATCTACAGGTATGAACAGGTCACCTTGGTTTATCTACAGGTCACCTTGGTTTATCTACAGGTATGAACAGGTCACCTTGGTTTATCTACAGGTCACCTTGGTTTATCTACAGGTATGAACAGGTCACCCTGGTTTATCTACAGGTATGAACAGGTCACCTTGGTTTATATACAGGTCACCCTGGTTTACCTACAGGTATGAACAGGTCACCTTGGTTTATCTACAGGTATGAACAGGTCACCTTGGTTTATCTACAAGTCACCTTGGTTTACCTACAGGTCACCTTGGTTTATCTACAGGTCACCTTGGTTTATCTACAGGTATGAACAGGTCACCTTGGTTTATCTACAGGTCACCTTGGTTTATCTACAGGTATGAACAGGTCACCTTGGTTTATCTACAGGTATGAACAGGTCACCTTGGTTTATCTACAGGTCACCTTGGTTTATCTACAGGTATGAACAGGTCACCTTGGTTTATCTACAGGTATGAACAGGGCACCTTGGTTTACCTACAGGTCACCTTGGTTTACCTACAGGTCACCTTGGTTTATCTACAGGTATGAACAGGTCACCTTGGTTTACCTACAGGTATGAACAGGGCACCTTGGTTTATCTACAGGTCACCTTGGTTTATCTACAGGTATGAACAGGGCACCTTGGTTTATCTACAGGTATGAACAGGGCACCTTGGTTTATCTACAGGTATGAACAGGGCACCTTGGTTTATCTACAGGTATGAACAGGTCACCTTGGTTTACCTACAGGTATGAACAGGTCACCTTGGTTTACCTACAGGTATGAACAGGTCACCTTGGTTTATCTACAGGTATGAACAGGTCACCTTGGTTTATCTACAGGTATGAACAGGTCACCTTGGTTTACCTACAGGTATGAACAGGTCACCTTGGTTTACCTACAGGTCACCTTGGTTTATCTACAGGTCACCTTGGTTTATCTACAGGTCACCTTGGTTTATCTACAGGTATGAACAGGTCACCTTGGTTTACCTACAGGTATGAACAGGTCACCTTGGTTTACCTACAGGTATGAACAGGTCACCTTGGTTTACCTACAGGTATGAACAGGTCACCTTGGTTTACCTACAGGTCAGCTTGGTTTATCTACAGGTCACCTTGGTTTATCTACAGGTCACCTTGGTTTATCTACAGGTCACCTTGGTTTACCTACAGGTATGAACAGGTCACCTTGGTTTACCTACAGGTCACCTTGGTTTATCTACAGGTCACCTTGGTTTATCTACAGGTCACCTTGGTTTACCTACAGGTATGAACAGGTCACCTTGGTTTATCTACAGGTCACCTTGGTTTACCTACAGGTCACCTTGGTTTATCTACAGGTCACCTTGGTTTATCTACAGGTATGAACAGGGCACCTTGGTTTATCTACAGGTATGAACAGGTCACCTTGAACAGGTCACCTTGGTTTATCTACAGGTCACCTTGGTTTATCTACAGGTCACCTTGGTTTATCTACAGGTATGAACAGGTCACCTTGGTTTATCTACAGGTATGAACAGGTCACCTTGGTTTATCTACAGGTCACCTTGGTTTACCTACAGGTATGAACAGGTCACCTTGGTTTATCTACAGGTCACCTTGGTTTATCTATCACCTTGGTTTACACAGGTATGAACAGGTCACCTTGGTTTATCTACAGGTATGAACAGGTCACCTTGGTTTATACAGGTACAGGTCACCTTGGTTTACCTACAGGTATGAACAGGTCACCTTGGTTTATCTACAGGTATGAACAGGTCACCTTGGTTTATCTACAGGTATGTCACCTTGGTTTCACCTTGGTTTACAGGTCACCTTGGTTTATCTACAGGTATGAACAGGTCACCTTGGTTTATCTACAGGTATGAACAGGTCACCTTGGTTTATCTACAGGTATTGGTTTATCTACAGGTCACCTTGGTTTATCTACAGGTATGAACAGGTCACCTTGGTTTATCTACAGGTCACCTTGGTTTATCTACAGGTATGAACAGGTCACCTTGGTTTATCTACAGGTATGAACAGGTCACCTTGGTTTATCTACAGGTCACCTTGGTTTATCTACAGGTATGAACAGGTCACCTTGGTTTATCTACAGGTATGAACAGGTCACCTTGGTTTATCTACAGGTATGAACAGGTCACCTTGGTTTATCTACAGGTCACCTTGGTTTATCTACAGGTCACCTTGGTTTATCTACAGGTATGAACAGGTCACCCTGGTTTATCTACAGGTATGAACAGGTCACCTTGGTTTATCTACAGGTCACCTTGGTTTATCTACAGGTATGACCTTGGTTTATCTACAGGTCACCTTGGTTTATCTACAGGTATGAACAGGTCACCCTGGTTTATCTACAGGTATGAACAGGTCACCTTGGTTTATATACAGGTCACCCTGGTTTACCTACAGGTATGAACAGGTCACCTTGGTTTATCTACAGGTATGAACAGGTCACCTTGGTTTATCTACAAGTCACCTTGGTTTACCTACAGGTCACCTTGGTTTATCTACAGGTATGAACAGGTCACCTTGGTTTATCTACAGGTATGAACAGGTCACCTTGGTTTATCTACAGGTCACCTTGGTTTATCTACAGGTATGAACAGGTCACCTTGGTTTATCTACAGGTATGAACAGGTCACCTTGGTTTATCTACAGGTCACCTTGGTTTATCTACAGGTCACCTTGGTTTATCTACAGGTATGAACAGGTCACCCTGGTTTATCTACAGGTATGAACAGGTCACCTTGGTTTATCTACAGGTCACCTTGGTTTACCTACAGGTATGAACAGGTCACCTTGGTTTATCTACAGGTATGAACAGGTCACCTTGGTTTACCTACAGGTCACCTTGGTTTACCTACAGGTCACCTTGGTTTATCTACAGGTCACCTTGGTTTATCTACAGGTCAGGGCACCTTGGTTTATCTACAGGTATGAACAGGTCACCTTGGTTTATCTACAGGTCACCTTGGTTTATCTACAGGTCACCTTGGTTTAACAGGTCACCTTGGTTTATCTACAGGTCACCTTGGTTTATCTACAGGTCACCTTGGTTTATCTACAGGTCAGGTCACCTTGGTTTATCTACAGGTATGAACAGGGTCACCTTGGTTTATCTACAGGTCACCTTGGTTTATCTACAGGTATGAACAGGTCACCTTGGTTTAGGTCCAGGTCACCTTGGTTTACCTACAGGTCACCTTGGTTTATCTACAGGTCACCTTGGTTTATCTACAGGTATGAACAGGTCACCTTGGTTTACCTACAGGTATGAACAGGTCACCTTGGTTTACCTACAGGTCACCTTGGTTTATCTACAGGTCACCTTGGTTTATCTACAGGTATGAACAGGTCACCTTGGTTTATCTACAGGTATGAACAGGTCACCTTGGTTTATCTACAGGTCACCTTGGTTTATCTACAGGTATGAACAGGTCACCTTGGTTTATCTACAGGTATGAACAGGTCACCTTGGTTTATCTACAGGTCACCTTGGTTTATCTACAGGTCACCTTGGTTTATCTACAGGTCACCTTGGTTTATCTACAGGTATGAACAGGTCACCTTGGTTTATCTACAGGTCACCTTGGTTTACCTACAGGTCACCTTGGTTTATCTACAGGTATGAACAGGTCACCTTGGTTTACCTACAGGTATGAACAGGGCACCTTGGTTTATCTACAGGTCACCTTGGTTTATCTACAGGTATGAACAGGTCACCTTGGTTTATCTACAGGTATGAACAGGGCACCTTGGTTTATCTACAGGTATGAACAGGTCACCTTGGTTTATCTACAGGTCACCTTGGTTTATCTACAGGTATGAACAGGTCACCTTGGTTTATCTACAGGTATGAACAGGGCACCTTGGTTTATCTACAGGTCACCTTGGTTTACCTACAGGTATGAACAGGGCACCTTGGTTTACCTACAGGTATGAACAGGGCACCTTGGTTTATCTACAGGTATGAACAGGTCACCTTGGTTTACCTACAGGTCACCTTGGTTTACCTACAGGTCACCTTGGTTTATCTACAGGTCACCTTGGTTTACCTACAGGTCACCTTGGTTTATCTACAGGTATGAACAGGGCACCTTGGTTTATCTACAGGTCACCTTGGTTTATCTACAGGTCACCTACACAGGTACCTTGTCACCTTGGTTTATCTACAGGTATGAACAGGTCACCTTGGTTTATCTACAGGTCACCTTGGTTTACCTACAGGTCACCTTGGTTTATCTACAGGTATGAACAGGTCACCTTGGTTTACCTACAGGTATGAACAGGGCACCTTGGTTTATCTACAGGTCACCTTGGTTTATCTACAGGTATGACAGGTCACCTTGGTTTATCTACAGGTCACCTTGGTTTATCTACAGGTCACCTTGGTTTATCTACAGGTATGAACAGGTCACCTTGGTTTATCTACAGGTATGAACAGGTCACCTTGGTTTAGGTCACCTTGGTTTATCTACAGGTATGAACAGGTCACCTTGGTTTATCTACAGGTATGAACAGGGCACCTTGGTTTATCTACAGGTATGAACAGGGCACCTTGGTTTATCTACAGGTATGAACAGGTCACCTTGGTTTATCTACAGGTATGAACAGGTCACCTTGGTTTATCTACAGGTCACCTTGGTTTACCTACAGGTCACCTTGGTTTATCTACAGGTATGAACAGGTCACCTTGGTTTACCTACAGGGCCTTGGTTTATCTACAGGTCACCTTGGTTTACCTACAGGTCACCTTGGTTTATCTACAGGTCACCTTGGTTTATCTACAGGTATGAACAGGTCACCTTGGTTTATCTACAGGTCACCTTGGTTTACCTACAGGTCACCTTGGTTTATCTACAGGTATGAACAGGTCACCTTGGTTTATCTACAGGTATGAACAGGTTTATCTACAGGTACCTTGGTTTATCTACAGGTCACCTTGGTTTATCTACAGGTATGAACAGGTCACCTTGGTTTACCTACAGGTCACCTTGAACAGGTTTGATCTACAGGTCACCTTGGTTTATCTACAGGTATGAACAGGTCACCTTGGTTTATCTACAGGTATGAACAGGTCACCTTGGTTTATCTACAGGTATGAACAGGGCACCTTGGTTTATCTACAGGTATGAACAGGTCACCTTGGTTTATCTACAGGTATGAACAGGTCACAGGTCTTGGTTTATCTACAGGTCACCTTGGTTTATCTACAGGTATGAACTACAGGTCACCTTGGTTTACAGGTCACCTTGGTTTACTACAGGTCACCTTGGTTTATCTACAGGTCACCTTGGTTTATCTACAGGTCACCTTGGTTTATCTACAGGTCAGGTCACCTTTTTATCTACAGGTTTACCTTGGTTTATCTAGGTATGAACAGGTCACCTTGGTTTATCTACAGGTCACCTTGGTTTATCTACATCTACAGGTATGAACAGGTCACCTTGGTTTATCTACAGGTATGAACAGGTCACCTTGGTTTATCTACAGGTATGAACAGGTCACCTTGGTTTATCTACAGGTCACCTTGGTTTATCTACAGGTATGAACAGGTCACCTTGGTTTATCTACAGGTCACCTTGGTTTATCTACAGGTCACCTTGGTTTACCTACAGGTATGAACAGGTCACCTTGGTTTACCTACAGGTATGAACAGGTCACCTTGGTTTACCTACAGGTCACCTTGGTTTATACACCTTGGTTTATCTACAGGTCACCTTGGTTTATCTACAGGTATGAACAGGTCACCTTGGTTTATCTCAGGTATGAACAGGTATGATCTACACAGGTCACCTTGGTTTATCTACAGGTCACCTTGGTTTATCTACAGGTCAGGTCACCTTGGTTTATCTACAGGTCACCTTGGTTTATCTACAGGTCAGGTCACCTTGGTTTATCTACAGGTCACACCTTGGTTTATCTACAGGTATGAACAGGTCACCTTGGTTTATCTACAGGTCACCTTGGTTTATCTACAGGTCACCTGGTTTAACACCTTGGTTTATCTACAGGTCACACCTTGGTTTATCTACAGGTATGAACAGGTCACCTTGGTTTATCTACAGGTATGAACAGGTCACCTTGGTTTATCTACAGGTATGAACAGGTCACCTTGGTTTATCTACAGGTATGAACAGGTCACCTTGGTTTACCTACAGGTCACCTTGGTTTACCTACAGGTCACCTTGGTTTATCTACAGGTCACCTTGGTTTACCTACAGGTCACCTTGGTTTATCTACAGGTATGAACAGGTCACCTTGGTTTACCTACAGGGCACCTTGGTTTATCTACAGGTCACCTTGGTTTACCTACAGGTCACCTTGGTTTATCTACAGGTATGAACAGGTCACCTTGGTTTACCTACAGGTCACCTTGGTTTATCTACAGGTCACCTTGGTTTATCTACAGGTCACCTTGGTTTATCTACAGGTCACCTTGGTTTATCTACAGGTATGAACAGGTCACCTTGGTTTATCTACAGGTATGAACAGGTCACCTTGGTTTGGTTTACCTACAGGTCACCTTGGTTTATCTACAGGTATGAACAGGTCACCTTGGTTTATCTACAGGTATGAACAGGGCACCTTGGTTTATCTACAGGTCACCTTGGTTTATCTACAGGTATGAACAGGTCACCTTGGTTTACCTACAGGTATGAACAGGTCACCTTGGTTTACCTACAGGTCACCTTGGTTTATCTACAGGTATGAACAGGTCACCTTGGTTTATCTACAGGTATGAACAGGGCACCTTGGTTTATCTACAGGTATGAACAGGGCACCTTGGTTTATCTACAGGTATGAACAGGGCACCTTGGTTTATCTACAGGTATGAACAGGTCACCTTGGTTTATCTACCTTGGTTTATCTACAGGTATGAACAGGGCACCTTGGTTTATCTACAGGTATGAACAGGTCACCTTGGTTTACCTACAGGGCACCTTGGTTTATCTACAGGTCACCTTGGTTTACCTACAGGTCACCTTGGTTTATCTACAGGTCACCTTGGTTTATCTACAGGTATGAACAGGTCACCTTGGTTTATCTACAGGTCACCTTGGTTTACCTACAGGTCACCTTGGTTTATCTACAGGTATGAACAGGTCACCTTGGTTTACCTACAGGTATGAACAGGGCACCTTGGTTTATCTACAGGTATGAACAGGGCACCTTGGTTTATCTACAGGTCACCTTGGTTTATCTACAGGTATGAACAGGTCACCTTGGTTTACCTACAGGTCACCTTGGTTTATCTACAGGTCACCTTGGTTTATCTACAGGTATGAACAGGTCACCTTGGTTTACCTACAGGTATGAACAGGTCACCTTGGTTTACCTACAGGTCACCTTGGTTTATCTACAGGTCACCTTGGTTTATCTACAGGTATGAACAGGTCACCTTGGTTTATCTACAGGTATGAACAGGTCACCTTGGTTTATCTACAGGTCACCTTGGTTTATCTACAGGTATGAACAGGTCACCTTGGTTTATCTACAGGTCACCTTGGTTTATCTACAGGTATGAACAGGTCACCTTGGTTTATCTACAGGTCACCTTGGTTTATCTACAGGTATGAACAGGTCACCTTGGTTTATCTACAGGTCACCTTGGTTTATCTACAGGTCACCTTGGTTTACCTACAGGTATGAACAGGTCACCTTGGTTTACCTACAGGTATGAACAGGGCACCTTGGTTTATCTACAGGTATGAACAGGTCACCTTGGTTTATCTACAGGTATGAACAGGTCACCTTGGTTTATCTACAGGTATGAACAGGTCACCTTGGTTTATCTACAGGTATGAACAGGTCACCTTGGTTTATCTACAGGTCACCTTGGTTTACCTACAGGTCACCTTGGTTTATCTACAGGTCACCTTGGTTTACCTACAGGTCACCTTGGTTTATCTACAGGTATGAACAGGGCACCTTGGTTTATCTACAGGTATGAACAGGGCACCTTGGTTTATCTACAGGTCACCTTGGTTTATCTACAGGTATGAACAGGTCACCTTGGTTTATCTACAGGTCACCTTGGTTTACCTACAGGTCACCTTGGTTTATCTACAGGTATGAACAGGGCACCTTGGTTTATCTACAGGTCACCTTGGTTTATCTACAGGTATGAACAGGTCACCTTGGTTTATCTACAGGTATGAACAGGTCACCTTGGTTTACCTAACAGGTCACCTTGGTTTACCTACAGGTATGAACAGGTCACCTTGGTTTATGAACAGGTCACCTTGGTTTATCTACAGGTATGAACAGGTCACCTTGGTTTATCTAGGTGCACCTTGGTTTATCTACAGGTATGAACAGGGCACCTTGGTTTATCTACAGGTATGAACAGGGCACCTTGGTTTATCTACAGGTATGAACAGGTCACCTTGGTTTATCTACAGGTCACCTTGGTTTACCTACAGGTCACCTTGGTTTATCTACAGGTATGAACAGGTCACCTTGGTTTATCTACAGGTATGCAGGTCACCTTGGTTTATCTACAGGTCACCTTGGTTTACCTACAGGTCACCTTGGTTTATCTACAGGTCACCTTGGTTTATCTACAGGTATGAACAGGTCACCTTGGTTTATCTACAGGTCACCTTGGTTTACCTACAGGTCACCTTGGTTTATCTACAGGTATGAACAGGTCACCTTGGTTTACCTACAGGTATGAACAGGGCACCTTGGTTTATCTACAGGTCACCTTGGTTTATCTACAGGTATGAACAGGTCACCTTGGTTTACCTACAGGTATGAACAGGTCACCTTGGTTTACCTACAGGTCACCTTGGTTTATCTACAGGTATGAACAGGTCACCTTGGTTTATCTACAGGTATGAACAGGGCACCTTGGTTTATCTACAGGTATGAACAGGGCACCTTGGTTTATCTACAGGTATGAACAGGGCACCTTGGTTTATCTACAGGTATGAACAGGTCACCTTGGTTTATCTACAGGTCACCTTGGTTTACCTACAGGTCACCTTGGTTTATCTACAGGTATGAACAGGTCACCTTGGTTTACCTACAGGGCACCTTGGTTTATCTACAGGTCACCTTGGTTTACCTACAGGTCACCTTGGTTTATCTACAGGTCACCTTGGTTTATCTACAGGTATGAACAGGTCACCTTGGTTTATCTACAGGTCACCTTGGTTTACCTACAGGTCACCTTGGTTTATCTACAGGTATGAACAGGTCACCTTGGTTTACCTACAGGTCACCTTGGTTTATCTACAGGTCACCTTGGTTTATCTACAGGTATGAACAGGTCACCTTGGTTTACCTACAGGTATGAACAGGTCACCTGAACAGGTCACCTTGGTTTACCTACAGGTCACCTTGGTTTATCTACAGGTCACCTTGGTTTATCTACAGGTATGAACAGGTCACCTTGGTTTATCTACAGGTATGAACAGGTCACCTTGGTTTATCTACAGGTATGAACAGGTCACCTTGGTTTATCTACAGGTCACCTTGGTTTATCTACAGGTATGAACAGGTCACCTTGGTTTATCTACAGGTCACCTTGGTTTACCTACAGGTATGAACAGGTCACCTTGGTTTATCTACAGGTCACCTTGGTTTATCTACAGGTATGAACAGGTCACCTTGGTTTATCTACAGGTCACCTTGGTTTATCTACAGGTCACCTTGGTTTATCTACAGGTATGAACAGGTCACCTTGGTTTACCTACAGGTATGAACAGGTCACCTTGGTTTATCTACAGGTATGAACAGGTCACCTTGGTTTATCTACAGGTATGAACAGGTCACCTTGGTTTATCTACAGGTATGAACAGGTCACCTTGGTTTATCTACAGGTATGAACAGGTCACCTTGGTTTATCTACAGGTATGAACAGGTCACCTTGGTTTATCTACAGGTATGAACAGGGCACCTTGGTTTATCTACAGGTATGAACAGGTCACCTTGGTTTATCTACAGGTATGAACAGGTCACCTTGGTTTATCTACAGGTCACCTTGGTTTACCTACAGGTCACCTTGGTTTATCTACAGGTATGAACAGGTCACCTTGGTTTACCTACAGGTATGAACAGGTCACCTTGGTTTATCTACAGGTCACCTTGGTTTATCTACAGGTCACCTTGGTTTACCTACAGGTCACCTTGGTTTACCTACAGGTCACCTTGGTTTACCTACAGGTCACCTTGGTTTATCTACAGGTATGAACAGGGCACCTTGGTTTATCTACAGGTATGAACAGGGCACCTTGGTTTATCTACAGGTCACCTTGGTTTATCTACAGGTCACCTTGGTTTACCTACAGGTCACCTTGGTTTACCTACAGGTCACCTTGGTTTATCTACAGGTATGAACAGGGCACCTTGGTTTATCTACAGGTCACCTTGGTTTATCTACAGGTCACCTTGGTTTACCTACAGGTCACCTTGGTTTATCTACAGGTATGAACAGGGCACCTTGGTTTATCTACAGGTATGAACAGGTCACCTTGGTTTATCTACAGGTATGAACAGGTCACCTTGGTTTATCTACAGGTATGAACAGGTCACCTTGGTTTATCTACAGGTATGAACAGGTCACCTTGGTTTATCTACAGGTATGAACAGGTTGGTTTATGAAACAGGTCACCTTGGTTTATCTACAGGTATGAACAGGTCACCTTGGTTTACCTACAGGTCACCTTGGTTTATCTACAGGTATGAACAGGTCACCTTGGTTTACCTACAGGTATGAACAGGTCACCTTGGTTTATCTACAGGTCACCTTGGTTTATCTACAGGTCACCTTGGTTTACCTACAGGTCACCTTGGTTTATCTACAGGTCACCTTGGTTTACCTACAGGTCACCTTGGTTTATCTACAGGTATGAACAGGGCACCTTGGTTTATTTACAGGCACATGACGGGAGGCTGTAGTCATCGGGTTCGATCCCACATGGCATCTATCCCCAATACAATTCACTACTTTTGACAAGAGTCCGACGGTCCTTAGTGAACAGCGAGCCATTTGGGATGCAGGCATAACTTCCACCATGGTTGAACAAGGCCACTGACTCCAGATCAGATTCCACATTCATTCCTCCTTTGTAGTTGGGAGGGAAAAAAAACAATTCCCCCATTCCGTCTGTTTTTTTATTTTATTTAAACTAGGCAAGTCAGTTAAGAACAAATTCTTATTTACAATGACGGCATTCAGATACACAAACACAAGGCTCTCTGGCTCAGGACCAGGCCTCCCCTGTCCATGTAATCATATTCATTAGGTCTAAAAGGCTAAAACTGATCCAGGATCAGGCCTCCCTGTCCATGTAATCATATTCATTAGGTCTAAAAGGCTAAAACTGATCCAGGATCAGGCCTCCCCGTCCATAAAATCATATTTATATATATGGGTCTGGTCTGAATATGGGGCCCGGTCTGAATATGGGGCCCGGTCTGAATATGGGACCCGGTCTGAATATGGGGCCCGGTCTGAATATGGGGCCCGGTCTGAATACGGGGCCCGGTCTGAATATGGGGCCTGGTCTGGCCTTGGCATGGGGACTGGTCTGAATATGGGGCCCGGTCTGAATATGGGGCCCGGTCTGAATATGGGGCCTGGTATGATTATGGGGCCCGGTCTGAATATGGAGCCTGGTCTGGCCTTGGCATGGGGCCTGGTCTGAATATGGGGCCCGGTCTGAATATGGGGCCCGGTCTGAATATGGGGCCTGGTCTGAATATGGGGCCTGGTCTGAATATGGAGCCTGGTCTGGCCTTGGCATGGGGCCAACAGAACAGTCTCTCATCCTCTTCTCATTCTATATCTGCCATTTCCACATCCCCCTGGGACACACCCCCTTTCTGGCGTCTGGCTGCCTTCGTTGGTGCTGCTGCCTTCGTTGGTGCTGCTGCCTTCGTTGGTGCTGCTGCCTTCGTTGGTGCTGCTGCCTTCGTTGGTGCTGCTGCCTTCGTTGGTGCTGCTGCCTTCGTTGGTGCTGCTGCCTTCGTTGGTGCTGCCAACGCCTTAGTCTTTGTTGCTGCCTCAACTAAGGAGGGAGAAAGAGAGACAGACCTCAGATGCTGCACACACAGAGATATAGATATATATAGCCTATACACAGGCCAGTTTATTAGGTACACTCCCCCGTTCCCCTAAAGGAGAAGAATGGTGCCAGCTAACAGGCCAGTTTATTAGGTACACTACCCCGTTCCCCTAAAGGAGAAGAATGGTGCCAGCTAACAGGCCAGTTTATTAGGTACACTACCCCGTTCCCCTAAAGGAGAAGAATGGTGCCAGCTAACAGGCCAGTTTATTAGGTACACTACCCCGTTCCCCTAAAGGAGAAGAATGGTGCCAGCTAACAGGCCAGTATATTAGGTACACTACCCCGTTCCCCTAAAGGAGAAGAATGGTGCCAGCTAACAGGCCAGTTTATTAGGTACACTACCCCGTGCCCCTAAAGGAGAAGAATGGTGCCAGCTAACAGGCCAGTTTATTAGGTACACTACCCCGATCCCCTAAAGGAGAAGAATGGTGCCAGCTAACAGGCCAGTTTATTAGGTACACTACCCCGATCCCCTAAAGGATAAGGTGCAGTACAACAGTGTTGTGCAGAACAGCCTCCCAGAATACACAACTCGTCAGTCCTCGAATCCCACTTCCTGTTGAATCGCATTTCCTGTTGAGTCATGCTGATGGCAGAGTCAGGAGTCCGTGTCTCCTCCGTCTGGTTTCAACAGTAGCGCTGGTGTAATGCCGCGGGGAATGATTCCCTAGCACACGTCAGGTCCCCTTGATACCGACGGAGAAACGTTTGAACGCCGCAGCATCTGTGAACATCGTTGCCGTCAAACCCCAATAGATCATCTCTGGGTTGAGATGGAACGGGGCTGTTGGCAGCATGACTGTACCGCCGGCCAATCAGCAGCAACTGCGCGATGACATCACGTCAGCATGGACCAACAACCCTGTTGAACGTTTCCCGAACTTGTAGAATCCATGCCCGAAGAAGTCAGGCTGTTCTGGAGGCAAAGAGGGGTCTGACCAGGTATTAGATGGGTGTACCTAATAAAATGGCCATAGAATGGTACCAAACATTAGGAACACCTCCCTTTGCCCTCAGAACAGCCTCAATATGTCGGGGCATGGTCTCTTCATATGCTGATTAATGCATGCATGGCCGTCTACATGGACTGGAAGGCCAGAACAACGAGACGGTTCATATGATGAGGTGACTAAAGTCAGCTACTCTACATTATGAGGGTTGAATAAAGTCAGCTGCTCTACATTATGAGGGGTGACTAAAGTCAGCTGCTCTACATTATGAGGGGTGACTAAAGTCAGCTGCTCTACATTATGAGGGGTGACTAAAGTCAGCTACTCTACATTATGAGGGGTGACTAAAGTCAGCTACTCTACATTATGAGGGGTGACTAGTCAGCTGCTCTACATTATGAGGGGTGACTAAACTCAGCTACTCTACATTATGAGGGGTGACTAGTCAGCTACTCTACATTATGAGGGGTGACTAGTCAGCTACTCTACATTATGAGGGGTCACTAGTCAGCTGCTCTACATTATGAGGGGTGACTAGTCAGCTACTCTACATTATGAGGGGTCACTAGTCAGCTACTCTACATTATGAGGGGTCACTAGTCAGCTGCTCTACATTATGAGGGGTGACTAAACTCAGCTACTCTACATTATGAGGGGTGACTAGTCAGCTACTCTACATTATGAGGGGTGACTAAACTCAGCTACTCTACATTATGAGGGGTGACTAGTCAGCTACTCTACATTATGAGGGGTGACTAAAGTCAGCTGCTCTACATTATGAGGGGCGACTAAAGTCAGCTGCTCTACATTATGAGGGGCGACTAGTCAGCTACTCTACATTATGAGGGGCGACTAGTCAGCTACTCTACATTATGAGGGGTGACTAGTCAGCTACTCTACATTATGAGGGGTGACTAGTCAGCTACTCTACATTATGAGGGGTGACTAGTCAGCTACTCTACATTATGAGGGGTCACCAGTCAGCTACTCTACATTATGAGGGGTCACTAGTCAGCTACTCTACATTATGAGGGGTGACTAGTCAGCTACTCTACATTATGAGGGGTGACTAAAGTCAGCTACATGTCGAGGGGTGACTAAACTCAGCTACTCTACATTATGAGGGGTGACTAAAGTCAGCTACTCTACATTATGAGGGGTGACTAAACTCAGCTACATTGTGAGGGGTGACTAAACTCAGCTACTCTACATTATGAGGGGTGACTAAAGTCAGCTACATTGTGAGGGGTAACTAAAGTCAGCTACATGTCGAGGGGTGACTAAACTCAGCTACATTGTGATTGACAGGTGGAGAGTTGATCCTTTCTGAAGTGGATACGAGAGCACATGACAACTCAGAGGAAATGTGATTCAACAACCCAGTTTAAAATGTATAGTTATTCACTTCTTACCTTCCATAGCGGCCTTCTCTGCTTTCATGTGTTGCAGCTGTTTGAGCAGCTTGCGTTTCTTCTTCCCAGACAGAGTGATGTTGGCTCTGGGGCTGGAGCTGAGCAGGGACGACAATCATCAACAACAACATCAGACTACAGAGTGATGTTGGCTCTGGGGCTGAGCAGAGACTACAATCAACAACAACACTTTCAGACTACAGAGTGATGTTGGCTCTGGGGCTGAGCAGGGACGACAATCATCAACAACAACATCAGACTACAGAGTGATGTTGGCTCTGGGGCTGAGCAGGGACGACAAAACAACAACACTTTCAGACTACAGAGTGATGTTGGCTCTGGGGCTGAGCAGGGACGACAAAACAACAACACTTTCAAACTACAGAGTGATGTTGGCTCTGGGGCTGAGCAGGGACGACAAAACAACAACACTTTCAGACTACAGAGTGATGTTGGCTCTGGGGCTGAGCAGGGACGACAATCATCAACAACATCAGACTACAGAGTGATGTTGGCTCTGGGGCTGAGCAGAGACGACAATCATCAACATCACTTTCAGACTACAGAGTGATGTTGGCTCTGGGGCTGAGCAGAGACGACAATCATCAACAACAACATCAGACTACAGAGTGATGTTGGCTCTGGAGCTGAGCAGAGACGACAAACATCAACAACAACATCAGACTACAGAGTGATGTTGGCTCTGGGGCTGAGCAGAGACGACAATCATCAACAACAACATCAGACTACAGAGTGATGTTGGCTCTGGGGCTGAGCAGGGACGACAAAACAACAACACTTTCAGACTACAGAGTGATGTTGGCTCTGGAGCTGAGCAGAGACGACAAACATCAACAACAACATCAGACTACAGAGTGATGTTGGCTCTGGGGCTGAGCAGAGACGACAATCATCAACAACACTTTCAGACTACAGAGTGATGTTGGCTCTGGGGCTGAGCAGGGACGACAAAACAACAACACTTTCAGACTACAGAGTGATGTTGGCTCTGGGGCTGAGCAGAGACGACAAAACAACAACACTTTCAGACTACAGAGTGATGTTGGCTCTGGGGCTGAGCAGAGACGACAATCATCAACAACACTTTCAGACTACAGAGTGATGTTGGCTCTGGGGCTGAGCAGAGACGACAATCATCAACAACAACATCAGACTACAGAGTGATGTTGGCTCTGGGGCTGAGCAGGGACGACAATCATCAACAACAGACTACAGAGTGATGTTGGCTCTGGAGCTGAGCAGAGACGACAATCATCAACAACAACATCAGACTACAGAGTGATGTTGGCTCTGGGGCTGAGCAGGGACGACAATCATCAACAACACTTTCAGACTACAGAGTGATGTTGGCTCTGGGGCTGAGCAGAGACGACAAAACAACAACACTTCACCTGGTCAGGATCCTGGACAACAACACTTCACCTGGTCAGGATCCTGGACAACAACACTTCACCTGGTCAGGATCCTGGACAACAACACTTCACCTGGTCAGGATCCTGGACAACAACACTTCACCTGGTCAGGATCCTGGACAACAACACTTCACCTGGTCAGGATCCTGGACAACAACACTTCACCTGGTCAGGATCCTGGTCAACAACACTTCACCTGGTCAGGATCCTGGTCAACAACACTTCACCTGGTCAGGATCCTGGTCAACAACACTTCACCTGGTCAGGATCCTGGTCAACAACAACACTTCACCTGGTCAGGATCCTGGTCAACAACAACACTTCACCTGGTCAGGATCCTGGTCAACAACAACACTTCACCTGGTCAGGATCCTGGACAACAACAACACTTCACCTGGTCAGGATCCTGGACAACAACAACACTTCACCTGGTCAGGATCCTGGACAACAACAACACTTCACCTGGTCAGGATCCTGGACAACAACAACACTTCACCTGGTCAGGATCCTGGACAACAACAACACTTCACCTGGTCAGGATCCTGGACAACAACAACACTTCACCTGGTCAGGATCCTGGACAACAACAACACTTCACCTGGTCAGGATCCTGGACAACAACAACACTTCACCTGGTCAGGATCCTGGACAACAACAACACTTCACCTGGTCAGGATCCTGGACAACAACAACACTTCACCTGGTCAGGATCCTGGACAACAACAACACTTCACCTGGTCAGGATCCTGGACAACAACAACACTTCACCTGGTCAGGATCCTGGACAACAACAACACTTCACCTGGTCAGGATCCTGGACAACAACAACACTTCACCTGGTCAGGATCCTGGACAACAACAACACTTCACCTGGTCAGGATCCTGGACAACAACAACACTTCACCTGGTCAGGATCCTGGACAACAACAACACTTCACCTGGTCAGGATCCTGGACAACAACAACACTTCACCTGGTCAGGATCCTGGACAACAACACTTCACCTGGTCAGGATCCTGGACAACAACAACACTTCACCTGGTCAGGATCCTAGACAACAACAACACTTCACCTGGTCAGGATCCTAGACAACAACACTTCACCTGGTCAGGATCCTGGACAACAACAACAACAACACTTCACCTGGTCAGGATCCTGGACAACAACACTTCACCTGGTCAGGATCCTGGACAACCACATTCAGAACACAGGCCCATTGGTCAGGCAGTTTGCTTGTTGTTCATCTACCCATAAATATACCACTGTTTTATTATATCTATGACCGAACCACCAAGTACATTTGTCTCTGCCCCGTCCCATGAGTCACTGGCTTACAGTATGAAGTACAAACAGTCTGGAAACAGGACCTACTTTCTCTTCCTGAGATGGTGGATGGTGGTGAGTCCTTCGTCCACCACAGCTCCCACCTTGATGTGTCTCCTCCTCTTCTCTCGGGTCAGATTCCTCCGCCGCTTATAGAGCTTCTTGCCCAGCTCCTGATGAACATACATCACAACATGAGGCAGCAAGGCTTTCTGGGGGTTTTAGCCAGCTAGTAACACAACGTAGACAGTATTGATTCACATCTTAATTAAAATGTTACATTTTTGGTGCAGTGTTACTAGAAATAACAACGTTGTAGCGAGCTTACATTGAAATGTGTCATAACGAAATAATGCCATGTGATCTAACTGCAGCTTAGCTAGTTAGCCGTTTTGCTAACACGAACTTCTTGGATGTAATTTTACCTTCAACATTAAACGAGCTGTCTTTCTGGTTCTAGGTTATGATGTAGTAACCTTTCTACATCTCGTACTGGTGTAAATATCAAAGTAAAGTTAGGTTTTATATGTGTAACTTACTGTCTTGGGTCTGTTGATCTTCCCACCCGGTGTTCCAGTCTTCCCCATGCTTGCTGCTGTAATATGAGAGGCGTTAGGAGAGTTCCGGGTTAACTTCTCATTGGCTGGAAGAGACCGCTTTCTCCCATTTTCATTGGCTGGAACGTTTCCACTTCTTCTTCTTCTTCCAAAACAATGCTGAGGTTTAACGGCGGGTTGGCATCCAATAAATGTTGCATTACGGCCACCTACTAGGCTGGAGTATATCAACAACAACAAAAGAATACAGCAAATACCCATCTAACACTACACTCACAACAAGTATTAATAAATACCCTACCATCTAACACTACACTCACAACAAGTATTAATACATACCCTACCATCTAACACTACACTCACAACAAGTATTAATACATACCCTACCATCTAACACTACACTCACAACAAGTATTAATACATACCCTACCATCTAACACTACACTCACAACAAGTATTAATACATACCCTACCATCTAACACTACACTCACAACAAGTATTAATAAATACCCTACCATCTAACACTACACTCACAACAAGTATTAATACATACCCTACCATCTAACACTACACTCACAACAAGTATTAATACATACCCTACCATCTAACACTACACTCACAACAAGTATTAATACATACCCATCTAACACTACACTCACAACAAGTATTAATACATACCCTACCATCTAACACTACACTCACAACAAGTATTAATACATACCCTACCATCTAACACTACACTCACAACAAGTATTAATAAATACCCTACCATCTAACACTACACTCACAACAAGTATTAATACATACCCATCTAACACTACACTCACAACAAGTATTAATACATACCCTACCATCTAACACTACACTCACAACAAGTATTAATACATACCCTACCATCTAACACTACACTCACAACAAGTATTAATACATACCATACCATCTAACACTACACTCACAACAAGTATTAATACATACCCATCTAACACTACACTCACAACAAGTATTAATACATACCCTACCATCTAACACTACACTCACAACAAGTATTAATACATACCCATCTAACACTACACTCACAACAAGTATTAATACATACCCTCTAACACTACACTCACAACAAGTATTAATACATCTATCTAACACTACACTCACAACAAGTATTAATACATACCCTACCATCTAACACTACACTCACAACAAGTATTAATACATACCCTACCATCTAACACTACACTCACAACAAGTATTAATACATACCCTACCATCTAACACTACACTCACAACAAGTATTAATACATACCCATCTAACACTACACTCACAACAAGTATTAATACATACCCTACCATCTAACACTACACTCACAACAAGTATTAATACATACCCTACCATCTAACACTACACTCACAACAAGTATTAATACATACCCTACCATCTAACACTACACTCACAACAAGTATTAATACATACCCTACCATCTAACACTACACTCACAACAAGTATTAATAAATACCCTACCATCTAACACTACACTCACAACAAGTATTAATAAATACCCTACCATCTAACACTACACTCACAACAAGTATTAATAAATACCCATCTAACACTACACTCACAACAAGTATTAATACATACCCATCTAACACTACACTCACAACAAGTATTAATACATACCCATCTAACACTACACTCACAACAAGTATTAATACATACCCTACCATCTAACACTACACTCACAACAAGTATTAATACATACCCTACCATCTAACACTACACTCACAACAAGTATTAATAAATACCATACCATCTAACACTACACTCACAACAAGTATTAATACATACCCATCTAACACTACACTCACAACAAGTATTAATAAATACCCTACCATCTAACACTACACTCACAACAAGTATTAATAAATACCCTACCATCTAACACTACACTCACAACAAGTATTAATAAATACCCATCTAACACTACACTCACAACAAGTATTAATAAATACCCATCTAACACTACACTCACAACAAGTATTAATACATACCCATCTAACACTACACTCACAACAAGTATTAATACATACCCATCTAACACTACACTCACAACAAGTATTAATAAATACCCTACCATCTAACACTACACTCACAACAAGTATTAATAAATACCCATCTAACACTACACTCACAACAAGTATTAATACATACCCTACCATCTAACACTACACTCACAACAAGTATTAATAAATACCCATCTAACACTACACTCACAACAAGTATTAATACATACCCATCTAACACTACACTCACAACAAGTATTAATAAATACCATCTAACACTACACTCACAACAAGTATTAATAAATACCCATCTAACACTACACTCACAACAAGTATTAATAAATACCCATCTAACACTACACTCACAACAAGTATTAATAAATACCATCTAACACTACACTCACAACAAGTATTAATAAATACCCATCTAAAACTACACTCACAACAAGTATTAATAAATACCCATCTAACACTACACTCACAACAAGTATTAATACATACCCTACCATCTAACACTACACTCACAACAAGTATTAATAAATACCCTACCATCTAACACTACACTCACAACAAGTATTAATACATACCCTACCATCTAACACTACACTCACAACAAGTATTAATAAATACCATCTAACACTACACTCACAACAAGTATTAATACATACCCTACCATCTAACACTACACTCACAACAAGTATTAATAAATACCCATCTAACACTACACTCACAACAAGTATTAATACATACCCTACCATCTAACACTACACTCACAACAAGTATTAATAAATACCCATCTAACACTACACTCACAACAAGTATTAATACATACCCATCTAACACTACACTCACAACAAGTATTAATAAATACCCTACCATCTAACACTACACTCACAACAAGTATTAATAAATACCATACCATCTAACACTACACTCACAACAAGTATTAATACATACCCATCTAACACTACACTCACAACAAGTATTAATACATACCCTACCATCTAACACTACACTCACAACAAGTATTAATAAATACCATCTAACACTACACTCACAACAAGTATTAATACATACCCATCTAACACTACACTCACAACAAGTATTAATACATACCCTACCATCTAACACTACACTCACAACAAGTATTAATAAATACCATCTAACACTACACTCACAACAAGTATTAATACATACCCTACCATCTAACACTACACTCACAACAAGTATTAATACATACCCTACCATCTAACACTACACTCACAACAAGTATTAATAAATACCCTACCATCTAACACTACACTCACAACAAGTATTAATAAATACCCATCTAACACTACACTCACAACAAGTATTAATACATACCCTACCATCTAACACTACACTCACAACAAGTATTAATACATACCCTACCATCTAACACTACACTCACAACAAGTATTAATAAATACCCTACCATCTAACACTACACTCACAACAAGTATTAATACATACCCATCTAACACTACACTCACAACAAGTATTAATACATACCCATCTAACACTACACTCACAACAAGTATTAATAAATACCCTACCATCTAACACTACACTCACAACAAGTATTAATACATACCCATCTAACACTACACTCACAACAAGTATTAATACATACCCATCTAACACTACACTCACAACAAGTATTAATACATACCCTACCATCTAACACTACACTCACAACAAGTATTAATAAATACCCATCTAACACTACACTCACAACAAGTATTAATACATACCCTACCATCTAACACTACACTCACAACAAGTATTAATAAATACCCATCTAACACTACACTCACAACAAGTATTAATAAATACCATCTAACACTACACTCACAACAAGTATTAATAAATACCCATCTAACCATCTAATACATACCCATCTAACACTACACTCACAACAAGTATTAATACATACCCATCTAACACTACACTCACAACAAGTATCAATACATACCCATCTAACACTAAACTCACAACAAGTATTAATAAATACCATCTAACACTACACTCACAACAAGTATTAATAAATACCCTACCATCTAACACTACACTCACAACAAGTATTAATAAATACCATCTAACACTACACTCACAACAAGTATTAATAAATACCCTACCATCTAACACTACACTCACAACAAGTATTAATAAATACCATCTAACACTACACTCACAACAAGTATTAATACATACCCTACCATCTAACACTACACTCACAACAAGTATTAATACATACCCTACCATCTAACACTACACTCACAACAAGTATTAATACATACCCATCTAACACTACACTCACAACAAGTATTAATACATACCCTACCATCTAACACTACACTCACAACAAGTATTAATACATACCCATCTAACACTACACTCACAACAAGTATTAATAAATACCCATCTAACACTACACTCACAACAAGTATTAATACATACCCATCTAACACTACACTCACAACAAGTATTAATACATACCCTACCATCTAACACTACACTCACAACAAGTATTAATACATACCCATCTAACACTACACTCACAACAAGTATTAATTAATACCATCTAACACTACACTCACAACAAGTATTAATACATACCCTACCATCTAACACTACACTCACAACAAGTATTAATACATACCCTACCATCTAACACTACACTCACAAAAAGTATTAATAAATACCCATCTAACACTACACTCACAACATGTATTAATACATACCCATCTAACACTACACTCACAACAAGTATTAATACATACCCATCTAACACTACACTCACATCAAGTATTAATAAATACCCATCTAACACTACACTCACAACAAGTATTAATACATACCCTACCATCTAACACTACACTCACAACAAGTATTAATACATACCCTACCATCTAACACTACACTCACAACAAGTATTAATACATACCCTACCATCTAACACTACACTCACAACAAGTATTAATAAATACCCATCTAACACTACACTCACAACAAGTATTAATACATACCCATCTAACACTACACTCACAACAAGTATTAATAAATACCCTACCATCTAACACTACACTCACAACAAGTATTAATAAATACCCATCTAACACTACACTCACAACAAGTATTAATACATACCATCTAACACTACACTCACAACAAGTATTAATACATACCCATCTAACACTACACTCACAACAAGTATTAATACATACCCATCTAACACTACACTCACAACAAGTATTAATACATACCCTACCATCTAACACTACACTCACAACAAGTATTAATAAATACCATCTAACACTACACTCACAACAAGTATTAATACATACCCATCTAACACTACACTCACATCAAGTATTAATACATACCCATCTAACACTACACTCACAACAAGTATTAATACATACCATACCATCTAACACTACACTCACAACAAGTATTAATACATACCCATCTAACACTACACTCACAACAAGTATTAATACATACCCATCTAACACTACACTCACAACAAGTATTAATAAATACCATCTAACACTACACTCACAACAAGTATTAATAAATACCCTACCATCTAACACTACACTCACAACAAGTATTAATAAATACCCATCTAACACTACACTCACAACAAGTATTAATAAATACCCTACCATCTAACACTACACTCACAACAAGTATTAATACATACCCATCTAACACTACACTCACAACAAGTATTAATAAATACCATACCATCTAACACTACACTCACAACAAGTATTAATACATACCCTACCATCTAACACTACATTCACAACAAGTATTAATAAATACCCATCTAACACTACACTCACAACAAGTATTAATACATACCCATCTAACACTACACTCACAACAAGTATTAATACATACCCTACCATCTAACACTACACTCACAACAAGTATTAATAAATACCCTACCATCTAACACTACACTCACAACAAGTATTAATAAATACCCATCTAACACTACACTCACAACAAGTATTAATAAATACCCATCTAACACTACACTCACAACAAGTATTAATACATACCCTACCATCTAACACTACACTCACAACAAGTATTAATAAATACCATCTAACACTACACTCACAACAAGTACTAATAAATACCCATCTAACACTACACTCACAACAAGTATTAATAAATACCCATCTAACACTACACTCACAACAAGTATTAATAAATACCCTACCATCTAACACTACACTCACAACAAGTATTAATACATACCCTACCATCTAACACTACACTCACAACAAGTATTAATACATACCCATCTAACACTACACTCACAACAAGTATTAATAAATACCCATCTAACACTACACTCACAACAAGTATTAATACATACCCTACCATCTAACACTACACTCACAACAAGTATTAATAAATACCATCTAACACTACACTCACAACAAGTACTAATAAATACCCATCTAACACTACACTCACAACAAGTATTAATAAATACCCTACCATCTAACACTACACTCACAACAAGTATGAATAAATACCCTACTATTTGAACTTGCAACCCTTTCGGTTACTAGTCCTACACTCTAACCACTAGGCTACCCTGCCACCTCTACACTCTAACCACTAGGCTACCCTGCCACCTCTACACTCTAACCACTAGGCTACCCTGCCACCTCTACACTCTAACCACTAGGCTACCCTGCCACCTCTACACTCTAACCACTAGGCTACCCTGCCGCCTCTACACTCTAACCACTAGGCTACCTGCCTCCTCTACACTCTAACCACTAGGCTACCCTGCCACCTCTACACTCTAACCACTAGGTTACCTGCCTCCTCTAACCACTAGGCTACCCTGCCTCCTCTACACTCTAACCACTAGGCTACCTGCCACCTCTACACTCTAACCACTAGGCTACCCTGCCACCTCTACACTCTAACCACTAGGCTACCCTGCCACCTCTACACTCTAACCACTAGGCTACCCTGCCACCACTACACTCTAACCACTAGGCTACCCTGCCACCTCTACACTCTAACCACTAGGCTACCCTGCCACCTCTACACTCTAACCACTAGGCTACCCTGCCACCTCTACACTCTAACCACTAGGCTACCCTGCCACCTCTACCCTCTAACCACTAGGCTACCCTGCCACCTCTACACTCTAACCACTAGGCTACCCTGCCACCTCTACCCTCTAACCACTAGGCTACCCTGCCACCTCTACACTCTAACCACTAGGCTACCCTGCCACCTCTACACTCTAACCACTAGGCTACCCTGCCACCTCTACACTCTAACCACTAGGCTACCCTGCCACCTCTACACTCTAACCACTAGGCTACCCAGCCGCCTCTACACTCTAACCACTAGGCTACCTGCCTCCTCTACACTCTAACCACTAGGCTACCCTGCCGCCTCTACACTCTAACCACTAGGTTACCTGCCTCCTCTAACCACTAGGCTACCCTGCCTCCTCTACACTCTAACCACTAGGCTACCTGCCACCTCTACACTCTAACCACTAGGCTACCCTGCCACCTCTACACTCTAACCACTAGGCTACCCTGCCACCTCTACACTCTAACCACTAGGCTACCCTGCCACCTCTACACTCTAACCACTAGGCTACCCTGCCACCTCTACACTCTAACCACTAGGCTACCCTGCCACCTCTACACTCTAACCACTAGGCTACCCTGCCACCTCTACCCTCTAACCACTAGGCTACCCTGCCACCTCTACACTCTAACCACTAGGCTACCCTGCCACCTCTACCCTCTAACCACTAGGCTACCCTGCCACCTCTACACTCTAACCACTAGGCTACCCTGCCACCTCTACACTCTAACCACTAGGCTACCCTGCCACCTCTACACTCTAACCACTAGGCTACCCTGCCACCTCTACACTCTAACCACTAGGCTACCCAGCCGCCTCTACACTCTAACCACTAGGCTACCTGCCTCCTCTACACTCTAACCACTAGGCTACCCTGCCGCCTCTACACTCTAACCACTAGGTTACCTGCCTCCTCTAACCACTAGGCTACCCTGCCTCCTCTACACTCTAACCACTAGGCTACCTGCCACCTCTACACTCTAACCACTAGGCTACCCTGCCACCTCTACACTCTAACCACTAGGCTACCCTGCCACCTCTACACTCTAACCACTAGGCTACCCTGCCACCTCTACACTCTAACCACTAGGCTACCCTGCCACCTCTACACTCTAACCACTAGGCTACCCTGCCACCTCTACACTCTAACCACTAGGCTACCCTGCCACCTCTACACTCTAACCACTAGGCTACCCTGCCACCTCTACCCTCTAACCACTAGGCTACCCTGCCACCTCTACACTCTAACCACTAGGCTACCCTGCCACCTCTACCCTCTAACCACTAGGCTACCCTGCCACCTCTACACTCTAACCACTAGGCTACCCTGCCGCCCCAGTAGAGGAAGATGGTTCAAGGTGGAGGGATCCTGAGAGGAGTGGTGTGACTAGTAGATCTGTTGGGTTTATCCCTCTGTTCTGGTACAGATCTACTAGTCACACCACTCCTCTCAGGATCCCTCCACCTTGAACCACCTTCCTCTACTTTCTTCACTGCCTCAGCATATGACAACTTCTGCACTACTCTAACCCTGGAATCCTCAACCTGCCTCTTTCGCATGGCACATTTCCGATCCCCAGCCCCATGAGCACCCCTACAATTAACACATACCTTTTCTTTCCACAATGCTACACATTCCTTTATCTCATGCCCTTCTGCACACTTCTCACATCTCGGAACCTCCCTTCTGCACACTTCTCACATCTAGGAACCTCCCTTCTACACACTTCTCACATCTAGGAACCTCCCTTCTACACACTTCTCACATCTAGGAACCTCCCTTCTCACATCTAGGAACCTCCCTTCTACACACTTCTCACATCTAGGACTTTCTTTTTTTCTATTGTGTTATTGACTGTATGTTTGTTTATTCCATGTGTAACTCTGTTTTGTTGTTTTGTGTCGCACTGCTTTGCTTTATCTTGGCCAGGTCACAGTTGTAAATGAGAACTTGTTCTCAACTAGCCTACCTGGTTAAATAAAGGTGAAATAAATAAATAAATAAACATAGCCAATCTGTGTATAAACCCTAAAACGTTTGGTTTTCATCAGTTCAGAACCTAGTTATGAACCTCAGCTATCATAGCCAGTTGTATCAACTTCAAAACAGTCTGACGGACATTAATGAAGCCTATGGATTGAGTAGAATATAATATAACTTTGTGCCAAGGATGCAAGTCGTATATACATGTAGTTATTACTATGTATGAGGTCCCCACATTGTAGCCTGTACATTTAATATATTCACTGATCATCTACTGTAGTTATTACCACATTGTAGCCTGTACATTTAATATATTCACTGATCATCTACTGTAGTTATTACCACATTGTAGCCTGTACATTTCATATATTCACTGATCATCTACTGTAGTTATTACCACATTGTAGCCTGTACATTTAATATATTCACTGATCATCTACTGTAGTTATTACCACATTGTAGCCTGTACATTTCATATATTCACTGATCATCTACTGTAGTTATTACCACATTGTAGCCTGTACATTTAATATATTCACTATATTCACAATGACACAAACATTAATTTTCACAGTCTGCTGCCTCAGTTTGTATGATGGCAATTTGCATATACTCCAGAATGTTATGAAGAGTGATCAGATGAATTGCAATTAATTACCAAGTCCCTCTTTGCCATGCAAATGAACTGAACCCCCCCAAAACATTTCCACTGCATTTCAGCCCTGCCACAAAAGGACCAGCTGACATCATGTCAGTGATCCTCTCGTTAACACAGGTGTGAGTGTTGACGAGGACAAGGCTGGAGATCCATCTGTCATGCTGATTGAGTTTGAATAACAGACTGGAAGCTTCAAAAGGAGGGTGGTGCTTGGAATCACTGTTCTTCCTCTGTCAACCATGGTTACCTGCAAGGAAACACGTGCCGTCATCATTGCTTTGGACAAAAAGGGCTTCACAGGCAAGGATATTGCTGCCAGTAAGATTGCACCTAAATCAACCATTTATCGGATGATCAAGAACTTCAAGGAGAGAGGTTAAATTGTTGTGAAGAAGGCTTCGCTTTCTTAATCTAATGTATTTGTTTCCGTATCAGGGCATAAAAACTACAATTTGTCTCCTGAATTAGCCTAGTACACATGTGCACCCAGCTATATCCTGTTCCTGAGCCTTTACCCGGATTCCCTGGCTAAACTAGGGTCGTCTCTAGTTACCACATCCACAAAGTCGGAAGACCCGCCTACTCGACCAATCAAATGAGGGAGTGTGACGACGCGTACGGCGATTAACGGTTTGTGGGAAACGACCAATCAGACGAGGGAGTGGGATGACTCGGTATGCCACCGATTGACAGACGAGAGCTAGAAACGGTTGACACTAGAAACAAGCATTTCTCTGCACCTGTAATAAGACCTGTAGAGGATGTGTATGAGACAATGCAATTTAATTAGATGTTATATCTATAGCTAGTTAACCAATCATTGTAAAATGATTTGAAACACAAGCAAATACTTTACTGTGCAAATGTATTGATGTTTCCAGTAAACATCTGAATAGGAAATATAGCTATCAGGTGGTCAGTAATCCTTTGATTTGTAAACCAACCCCGTCTGTTTCTGGCCTCTTGGATGTGTTCCGCATCGGGTTTGTCGGTCAACAGCCAGTCCCTCCATACAGTCATTGGTTTTACCACGAGTGTCCGCTGCTCTTGTCTATGCTCCTCTCCTCTGATATACATGTAGTAATTCACAATACCCACCACACGATGGCAGTGTTTCCTAACAAAGCCCGAGTTTGAGTTTGAGATTATTTTATTTTTACAGGGACAATGCACATTAATCAACGTTTCAGTAAAAATGCTGGTTTTAGCCAGCCGGCTAATTTTCAACCGCAGTCCCTGGGCAGGTTATTAAAAACAATTACAATATAGACAATAGCAACATAGGACAAGCAAGACATAGCAACATAGGACAAGCAAGACGTAGCATACAGACAGAGCAACATAGGACAAGCAAGACATAGCATACAGACAGAGCAACATAGGACAAGCAAGACGTAGCATACAGACAGAGCAACATAGGACAAGCAAGACGTAGCATACAGACATAGCAACATAGGACAAGCAAGAAATAGCATACAGACAGAGCAACATAGGACAAGCAAGACATAGCATACAAACAGAGCAACATAGGACAAGCAAGACGTAGCATACAGACAGAGCAACATAGAACAAAAAGCAGCAAGACAAAATTCATAAAAGCAACAGCTTTGAATGGTGGTTTAATTATTTATTTGTTTGACTAAAAATGTACTGATTATGACCTCAATATCATTAAAAAAATGGATTTCAATCTTTCCTGAAATTGTCAGTATTTAATTTAACATACGTGTTACTTTTAATGGCACAATTTTTCGACTCCCAATTTCAGTCATGTAGAATGTAACGGAACCATATTCTAATGACAGACCAAACAGGACGGTGTGAGTTCTATAGAATGTAACGGAACCATATTCTAATGAAAGACCAAACAGGACGGTGTGAGTTCTATAGAATGTAACGGAACCATATTCTAATGAAAGACCAAACAGGACGGTGTGAGTTCTATAGAATGTAACGGAACCATATTCTAATGACAGACCAAACAGGACGGTGTGAGTTCTATAGAATGTAACGGAACCATATTCTAATGAAAGACCAAACAGGACGGTGTGAGTTCTATAGAATGTAACGGAACCATATTCTAATGAAAGACCAAACAGGACGGTGTGAGTTCTATAGAATGTAACGGAACCATATTCTAATGAAAGACCAAACAGGACGGTGTGAGTTCTATAGAATGTAACGGAACCATATTCTAATGAAAGACCAAACAGGACGGTGTGAGTTCTATAGAATGTAACGGAACCATATTCTACTGAAAGACCAAACAGGACGGTGTGAGTTCTATAGAATGTAACGGAACCATATTCTAATGAAAGACCAAACAGGACGGTGTGAGTTCTATAGAATGTAACAGAACCATATTCTAATGAAAGACCAAACAGGACGGTGTGAGTTCTATAGAATGTAACGGAACCATATTCTAATGAAAGACCAAACAGGACGGTGTGAGTTCTATAGAATGTAACGGAACCATATTCTAATGAAAGACCAAACAGGACGGTGTGAGTTCTATAGAATGTAACGGAACCATATTCTAATGAAAGACCAAACAGGACGGTGTGAGTTCTATAGAATGTAACGGAACCATATTCTAATGAAAGACCAAACAGGACGGTGTGAGTTCTATAGAATGTAACAGAACCATATTCTAATGAAAGACCAAACAGGACGGTGTGAGTTCTATAGAATGTAACAGAACCATATTCTAATGAAAGACCAAACAGGACGGTGTGAGTTCTATAGAATGTAACAGAACCATATTCTAATGAAAGACCAAACAGGACGGTGTGAGTTCTATAGAATGTAACGGAACCATATTCTAATGAAAGACCAAACAGGACGGTGTGAGTTCTATAGAATGTAACAGAACCATATTCTAATGAAAGACCAAACAGGACGGTGTGAGTTCTATAGAATGTAACGGAACCATATTCTAATGAAAGACCAAACAGGACGGTGTGAGTTCTATAGAATGTAACGGAACCATATTCTAATGAAAGACCAAACCAAACAGGACGGTGTGAGTTCTATAGAATGTAACAGAACCATATTCTAATGAAAGACCAAACAGGACGGTGTGAGTTCTATAGAATGTAACGGAACCATATTCTAATGAAAGACCAAACCAAACAGGACGGTGTGAGTTCTATAGAATGTAACGGAACCATATTCTAATGAAAGACCAAACCAAACAGGATGGTGTGAGTTCTATAGAATGTAACGGAACCATATTCTAATGAAAGACCAAACCAAACAGGACGGTGTGAGTTCTATAGAATGTAACAGAACCATATTCTAATGAAAGACCAAACAGGACGGTGTGAGTTCTATAGAATGTAACGGAACCATATTCTAATGAAAGACCAAACCAAACAGGACGGTGTGAGTTCTATAGAATGTAACGGAACCATATTCTACTGAAAGACCAAACAGGACGGTGTGAGTTCTATAGAATGTAACGGAACCATATTCTAATGAAAGACCAAACAGGACGGTGTGAGTTCTATAGAATGTAACGGAACCATATTCTAATGAAAGACCAAACAGGACGGTGTGAGTTCTATAGAATGTAACAGAACCATATTCTAATGAAAGACCAAACAGGACGGTGTGAGTTCTATAGAATGTAACGGAACCATATTCTAATGAAAGACCAAACAGGACGGTGTGAGTTCTATAGAATGTAACGGAACCATATCTTAATGTAGGTCTGTAGGGAAGATAGGTCCTGTGGAGATGCTCATATTGAAACGTTTCATATGTTTCCTTTGTCCGGCATCTCGCAAACACACTCATCAGCGTCCCTGACTCTAGTTGTCTACTTGAGTCTACTGCGAGCTGGGCTAGTTCGTTCCACGCCAGGCAAGCTGGGCTAGTTCGTTCCACGCCAGGCAAGCTGGGGTAGTTCGTTCCACGCCAGGCAAGCTGGGGTAGTCCATTTCACGCCAGGCAAGCTGGGGTAGTCCGTTCCACGCCAGGCAAGCTAGGCTAGTCCGTTTCACGCCAGGCAAGCTGGGGTAGTCCGTTCCACGCCAGGCAAGCTGGGCTAGTCCGTTTCACGCCAGGCAAGCTGGGGTAGTCCATTTCACGCCAGGCAAGCTGGGGTAGTCCGTTCCACGCCAGGCAAGCTGGGCTAGTCCGTTTCACGCCAGACAAGCTGGGGTAGTCCGTTCCACGCCAGGCAAGCTGGGGTAGTCCGTTTCACACCAGGTGAGCTGGGCTTGTCCGTTCCACGCCAGGTGAGCTGGGCTTGTCCGTTCCACGCCAGGCGAGCTGGGCTTGTCCATTCCACGCCAGGCGAGCTGGGCTAGTCCGTTCCACGCCAGGCGAGCTGGGCTAGTCCGTTCCACACTAGACCCCTGGCCTGTGCCGAGAGACTGTTAGCCGTTTGTGAGACTGGTGCTAAAAAGTTGCTAAGAAGGCAAATCCGGGGAGACGGAGGTGAACATAACGAACACACCACCGATTCCACTCAGTCGTGAAGAGCCAGACGCTAATAGAACTCAGTCAGATCCATAATATAAACATTCTGAGCTTTGTTCAACATATATAGTTTTATTATTAGCCAATCATTTAAAACAAAACAAAATGACAAGAAGTCTGGACTTCAGTGTTCTCATAAATGTTGTTCCAGACATGGGTGTGGGGGATGAAGAGTTGGGTTGGATCCCGTCCAGGTTGGGGGATGAAGAGTTGGGTTGGATCCCGTCCAGGGGGACCACGTTTACTACCGTGCCACTGGCTCTCAACCTTGGCTGCTAGGACCTCTCCCCTGCATCTCCCTAGCCAATCCACCAGGGGTACTTGGGAAGACCCATGAGAACATACAGTAGACATGATGATCAGTTGTACAAACAGGGGGGGTACTTCGGGCAGAGAGAAATGTGATTGTGGGTACCATATAGGAAATAAAACCGGTTGAGAAGCTCTCCTTCAACAGCCCTTTACTGTACGCTGAGTCAGTACTGGCTAGAGCTACGAGCTACACACTCATTAGTGTTCTAACTGGTCCTCATTACCAGGATGCATGCTGGGAGAGGGACGCAGCCTGGGGGCCCATGTGGCGATGGAGTCAGGATGGGGGGGGATTAGGGTACATGGGTGTGTGGGGGGTAAGAGACAGAGGGACCTCACTGAGCGAACATGGAAAGAAACATTTGGCTTCAGTTCACCATTTTTACAACTCAGCACCACTACATGTCAAATCACTATGGATATCAAACTACAACTACAATTCACTAAGGTGTGTAAAACGTAACTTTACCACAAACAATAACACAACAGAAAGAGGGCTAAACCTGACCTAATGTTAGGAGGTGGCAAGAAGGCCCAATGTGTAGGAGGTGGCAGGAAGGCCCAACGTGTAGGAGGTAGCAGGAAGGCCCAATGTGGAGGAGGTAGCAGGAAGGCCCAACGTGGAGGAGGTAGCAGGAAGGCCCAACGTGTAGGAGGTAGCAGGAAGGCCCAACGTGGAGGAGGTAGCAGGAAGGCCCAACGTGTAGGAGGTGGCAGGAAGGCCCAACATGTAGGAGGTGGCAGGAAGGCCCAACGTGTAGGAGGTGGCAGGAAGGCCCAACAGGTAGGAGGTAGCAGGAAGGCCCAATGTATAGGAGGTGGCAGGAAGGCCCAACGTGTAGGAGGTGGCAGGAAGGCCCAACAGGTAGGAGGTGGCAGGAAGGCCCAACGTGTAGGAGGTGGCAGGAAGGCCCAACGTGTAGGAGGTGGCAGGAAGGCCCAACGTGTAGGAGGTGGCAGGAAGGCCCAACGTGTAGGAGGTGGCAGGAAGGCCCAACGTGTAGGAGGTGGCAGGAAGGCCCAACAGGTAGGAGGTGGCAGGAAGGCCCAACAGGTAGGAGGTGGCAGGAAGGCCCAACAGGTAGGAGGTGGCAGGAAGGCCCAACAGGTAGGAGGGTAGGAGGCAGGAAGGCCCAACGTGTAGGAGGTGGCAGGAAGGCCCAACAGGTAGGAGGTGGCAGGAAGGCCCAACAGGTAGGAGGTGGCAGGAAGGCCCAACAGGTAGGAGGTGGCAGGAAGGCCCAACAGGTAGGAGGTGGCAGGAAGGCCCAACAGGTAGGAGGTGGCAGGAAGGCCCAACAGGTAGGAGGTGGCAGGAAGGCCCAACAGGTAGGAGGTGGCAGGAAGGCCCAACAGGTAGGAGGTGGCAGGAAGGCCCAACAGGTAGGAGGTGGCAGGAAGGCCCAACAGGGAGGTGGGAAGGCCCAGGTGGGAGGTGGCAGGAAGGCCCAACAGGTAGGAGGTGGCAGGAAGGCCCAACAGGTAGGAGGTGGCAGGAAGGCCCAACATGTAGGAGGTGGCAGGAAGGCCCAACAGGTAGGAGGTGGCAGGAAGGCCCAACATGTAGGAGGTGGCAGGAAGGCCCAACAGGTAGGAGGTGGCAGGAAGGCCCAACGTGTAGGAGGTAGCAGGAAGGCCCAACAGGTAGGAGGTGGCAGGAAGGCCCAACGTGTAGGAGGTGGCAGGAAGGCCCAACAGGTAGGAGGTGGCAGGAAGGCCCAACATGTAGGAGGTGGCAGGAAGGCCCAACGTGTAGGAGGTGGCAGGAAGGCCCAACGTGTAGGAGGTGGCAGGAAGGCCCAACGTGTAGGAGATGGCAAGAAGGCCCAACAGGTAGGAGGTAGCAGGAAGGCCCAACGTGTAGGAGATGGCAGGAAGGCCCAACAGGTAGGAGGTAGCAGGAAGGCCCAACGTGTAGGAGGTGGCAGGAAGGCCCAACAGGTAGGAGGTAGCAGGAAGGCCCAACATGTAGGAGGAGGAAGGCCCAACAGGTAGGAGGTAGGGAAGGCCCAACATGGGAAGGCCCAACATGTAGGAGGTAGCAGGAAGGCCCAACATGTAGGAGGTGGCAGGAAGGCCCAACATGTAGGAGGTGGCAGGAAGGCCCAATGTGTAGGAGATGGCAGGAAGGCCCAACAGGTAGGAGGTAGCAGGAAGGCCCAACGTGTAGGAGGTGGCAGGAAGGCCTAACGGGTAGGAGGTGGCAGGAAGCAGGAAGGCCCAACGTGTAGGAGGTGGCAGGAAGGCCCAACGTGTAGGAGGTGGCAGGAAGGCCCAACGTGTAGGAGGTGGCAGGAAGGCCCAATGTGTAGGAGGTGGCAGGAAGGCCCAACAGGTAGGAGGTAGCAGGAAGGCCCAACATGTAGGAGGTGGCAGGAAGGCCCAACATGTAGGAGGTAGCAGGAAGGCCCAACATGTAGGAGGTGGCAGGAAGGCCCAACATGTAGGAGGTGGCAGGAAGGCCCAACGTGTAGGAGGTGGCAGGAAGGCCCAATGTGTAGGAGGTGGCAGGTAGGCCCAACATGTAGGAGGTGGCAGGAAGGCCCAACGTGTAGGAGGTAGCAGGAAGGGCCAACAGGTAGGAGGTGGCAGGAAGGCCCAACGTGTAGGAGGTGGCAGGAAGGCCCAACGTGGAGGAGGTAGCAGGAAGGGCCAACAGGTAGGAGGTGGCAGGAAGGCCCAACATGTAGGAGGTGGCAGGAAGGCCCAACAGGTAGGAGGTGGCAGGAAGGCCCAACATGTAGGAGGTAGCAGGAAGGCCCAACAGGTAGGAGGTAGCAGGAAGGCCCAACAGGTAGGAGGTGGCAGGAAGGCCCAACATGTAGGAGGTAGCAGGAAGGCCCAACAGGTAGGAGGTGGCAGGAAGGCCCAACGTGTAGGAGGTGGCAGGAAGGCCCAACATGTAGGAGGTGGCAGGAAGGCCCAACAGGTAGGAGGTAGCAGGAAGGCCCAACAGGTAGGAGGTAGCAGGAAGGCCTAACATGTAGGAGGTAGCAGGAAGGCCCAACATGTAGGAGGTAGCAGGAAGGCCCAACATGTAGGAGGTAGCAGGAAGGCCCAACATGTAGGAGGTAGCAGGAAGGCCCAACATGTAGGAGGTAGCAGGAAGGCCCAACATGTAGGAGGTGGCAGGAAGGCCCAATGTGTAGGAGGTGGCAGGAAGGCCCAACAGGTAGGAGGTAGCAGGAAGGCCCAACAGGTAGGAGGTAGCAGGAAGGCCCAACATGTAGGAGGTGGCAGGAAGGCCCAATGTGTAGGAGATGGCAGGAAGGCCCAACAGGTAGGAGGTGGCAGGAAGGCCCAACATGTTGGTAATGGCAGGAAGGTGGGTAGAGGTTAGATTGTTAATCAGGCTGTAATACGCAGGGCGCTCGTTTATGAGGCGCATCGTACCATTAGCATTACCGTTCGCTTGCTAGCAACATTTTCCATTATTTGTGAGCAAAGTATTAAAACACACTTGTGTTATAGGTTCAGAAGTCAATGCTTTACAAAGGAGCACAGTGTATATTATACCATTTTATTGGGAGGGAATTAAAACATCGTTTGGAATCCATTTAAATGTTCTAGAGCTTTTTTAAAAATATTTGAGAGTGGTTCAGAGACTTGTGCTTCCCTACGGAACTCCTTGTGAAATTTGGAACTCAGGACGTTCAGATCATTAAATATAGTTGGCTGAGGGTTCTTGTACACTAAAGTGGTTGGACTGGACGGGCGGCTCCACAGTGAAATGGTGTCATGAAACCAAAACCAGTAGTGGTGCTGATGGCTCTGTACTCATTTACATACAGTACCAGTCATACGTCTGGACACACCTACTCATTAAAGGGTTTATCTTTATTTTGACTATTTTCTACATTGTAGAATAATAGTGAAGACATCAACTATGAAATAACACATATGGAATCATGTAGTAACCAACAAAGGTGTTAAACAAATCAAAGTATGTTTTATATTTGAGATTCTTCAAAGTAGCCACTCTTTTCCTTGATGACAGCTTTGCACACTCTTGGCATTCTCTCAACCAGCTTCACCTGGAATGCTTTCCCAACAGTCTTGAAGGAGTTCCCACATATGCGTAGCACTTGTTGGCTGCTTTTCCTTCACTCTGCGGTCCAACTCATCACAAACCATCTCAATTGGGTTGAGGTCAGTTGATTGTGGAGGCCAGGTCATCTGATGCAGCACTCCATCACTCTCCTTCTTGGTCAAATAGCCCTTACACAGCCTGGAGGTGTGTTGGGTCATTGTCCTGTTGAAAAACAAATGATAGTTCCAATAACTGCAGACCAGAAGGGATGGCGTATCGCTACAGAATGCTGTGGTAGCCATGCTGATTAAGTGTGCCTTGAATTCTAAATAAATCACAGAAAGTGTCACCAGCAAAGCACCCTCACACCATTACACCTCCTCCTCCATGCTTCACGGTGGGAACCACACATGCAGAGATCATCCGTTCACCTACTCTGCATCTCACAAAGACACAGTTTTTCAGTTTTTTTATTTATTAACTAGGCAAGTCAGTTAAGAACAAATTCTAATTTCCAATGACGGCCTACCGGGGAACAGTGGGTTAACTGCCATGTTCAGGGGCAGAACGACAGATTTGTACCTTGTCAGCTCGGGGATTCGATCTTGCAACCTTTCAGTTACTAGTTCATCGCTCTAACTACAATGCTACCTGCTGCCCCTAATGTCCATTGCTCGTGTTTCTTGGACCAAGCAAGTCTCTTCTTCTTATTGGTGTCCTTTAGTAGTGGTTTCTATGCAGCAATACAACCATGAAGGCCTGATTCACACAGTCTCCTCAGAACAGTTGATGTTGAGATGTGTCTGTTAGTTGAACTCTGTGATTGTCAGCGCCGTGTGTATAGGTGGCAGGGAAGTCAGGCGCAGGAGAGTCAAAATGGAGTCTTTTAATAAATGTCCACGGAACATGCTCCATAACACCAAAAGTACAGACATGAAGAAACATGGGTACGAGGACCCGTCGCGCACCAACACAACAATAAACAACACTGACAATAAAACAATAAAACATTTAGTTATTTGGGCTGCAATTTCTGAGGCTGGTATATCTAATGAACTGATCCTCTGCAGCAGAGGTAACTCTGGGTCTTCCTTTCCAATCTGAGGCTGATATATCTAATAAACTTATCCTCTGCAGCAGAGGTAACTCTGGGTCTTCCTTTCCAATCTGAGGCTGGTATATCTAATAAACTTATCCTCTGCAGCAGAGGTAACTCTGGGTCTTCCTTTCCTGTGGCGGTCCTCATGAGAGCCAGTTTCATCACAGCGCTTGATGGTTTTTGCGACTGCACTTGAAGAAACTTTCAAAGTTCTTGACATTTTCCGTATTGACTGACCTTCATGTCTTAAAGTAATGATGGACTGTCATTTCTCTATGCTTATTTGAGCTTTTCTTGCCATAATGTGGACTTGGTCTTTTGCCAAATAGGGCTGTCTCCTGTATACCACCTCTACCTTGTAACAGCACAACTGATTGGCTCAAATGCATTAAGAAGGGAAGATATTCCACAAATGAACTTTTAACAAGGCACACCTGTTAATTGAAATGCGTTCCAGGTGACTACCTCATGAAGCTGGTTGAGAGAATGCCAAGAGTGTGCAAAGCTGTCATCAAGGCAAAGGATGGCTACTTTGAAGAATCTCAAAAATAAAATATATTTTGATTTGTTAAACACTTTTTTGGTTACTACATGATTCCATATGTGTTATTTCATAGTTGTGACGTCTTCACTATTATTCTACAATGATGAAAATAGTAAAAATAAAGAAAAACCTTCGAATGACCATTTTGAATCCCACCGTACCTTCTCCGCTATGCAATCTGGTTCCCGAGCTGGTCATGGGTGCACCTCAGCCACGCTCAAGGTCCTAAACTATATCATAACCGCCATCGATAAAAACAGTACTGTGCAGCCGTCTTCATCGACCAGGCCAAGGCTTTCGACTCTGTCAATCACCACATCCTCATCAGCAGACTCAATAGCCTTGGTTTTTCAAATGATTGCCTCGCCTGGTTCATCAACTACTTCTCAGATAGAGTTCAGTGTGTCAAATCGGAGGGCCTGTTGTCCAGACCTCTGGCAGTCTCTATGGGGGTGCCACAGGGTTCAATTCTCGGGGCGACTCTTTTTGTCTGTATGTATCAATGATGTCGCTCCTGCTGCTGGTGATTCTCTGATCCACCTGTACGCAGACGACACCATTCTGTATACACCTGGTCCTTCTTTGGACACTGTGTTAACTAACCTCCAGACGAGCTTCTGTGGCCTGTATATACCAAGCTGCCTGTATTTACCAAGCTGCCTGTAGCCTGTATATACCATGCTGCCTGTGGCCTGTATATACCAAGCTGCCTGTGGCCTGTATATACCAAGCTGCCTGGAGCCTGTATATACCATGCTGCCTGTGGCCTGTATATACCAAGCTGCCTGGAGCCTGTATATACCAAGCTGCCTGTAGCCTGTATATACCAAGCTGCCTGTAGCCTGTATATACCAAGCTGCCTGTGACCTGTATATACCAAGCTGCATGTATATACCAAGCTGCCTGTTTATACCAAGCTGCATGTACATGCCAAGCTGCCTGTATATACCAAGCTGCCTGTATTTACCAAGCTGCCTGTCTATACCAAGCTGCCTGTATATACCAATATGCCTGTATATACCAAGCTGCCTGTGGCCTGTATTTACCAAGCTGCCTGTATATACCAATATGCCTGTATATACCAAGCTGCCTGTGGCCTGTATATACCAAGCTGCCTGTCTATACCAAGCTGCCTGTCTATACCAAGCTGCCTGTATATACCAATATGCCTGTATATACCAAGCTGCCTGTCTATACCAATATGCCTGTATATACCAAGCTGCCTGTGGCCTGTATATACCAAGCTGCCTGTATATACCAATATGCCTGTATATACCAAGCTGCCTGTGGCCTGTATATACCAAGCTGCCTGTCTATACCAAGCTGCCTGTCTATACCAAGCTGCCTGTATATACCAATATGCCTGTATATACCAAGCTGCCTGTCTATACCAATATGCCTGTATATACCAAGCTGCCTGTATATACCAATATGCCTGTATATACCAAGCTGCCTGTATATACCAATATGCCTGTATATACCAAGCTGCCTGTCTATACCAAGCTGCCTGTATATACCAATATGCCTGTATATACCAAGCTGCCTGTGGCCTGTATATACCAAGCTGCCTGTCTATACCAAGCTGCCTGTCTATACCAAGCTGCCTGTATATACCAATATGCCTGTATATACCAAGCTGCCTGTCTATACCAATATGCCTGTATATACCAAGCTGCCTGTATATACCAATATGCCTGTATATACCAAGCTGCCTGTATATACCAATATGCCTGTATATACCAAGCTGCCTGTGGCCTGTATTTACCAAGCTGCCTGTATATACCAAGCTGCCTGTATATACCAAGCTGCCTGTATATACCAATATGCCTGTATATACCAAGCTGCCTGTGGCCTGTATTTACCAAGCTGCCTGTATATACCAAGCTGCCTGTGGCCTGTATTTACCAAGCTGCCTGTATATACCAAGCTGCCTGTATATACCAAGCTGCCTGTATATACCAATATGCCTGTATATACCAAGCTGCCTGTGGCCTGTATTTACCAAGCTGCCTGTATTTACCAAGCTGCCTGTATATACCAAGCTGCCTGTGGCCTGTATTTACCAAGCTGCCTGTATATACCAAGCTGCCTGTGGCCTGTATTTACCAAGCTGCCTGTATTTACCAAGCTGCCTGTATTTACCAAGCTGCCTGTATATACCAAGCTGCCTGTCTATACCAAGCTTGTCATGTTTTGTCATTTATTGTCTTGTCCTTGTGCTTTCCCTTCTGTTCGTTTCCCCCTGCTGGTCTTATTAGGTTCGTTCCCTTTTTCTATCCCTCTCTCTCCCCCTCCCTCTCTCTCTTCTCTCTATCGTTCCGTTCCTGCTCCCAGCTGTTCCTCATTCTCCTAACTCACTCATTTACTCTTTTCACACCTGTCCCCTATTTTGTCCTCTGATTAGAGCCTCTATTTCTCCCCTTGTTTTCCGCTTCTGTCCCTGTCAGATCCTTGTATGATGTTCGCTGTTCTGTGTCCTGGTCTCGCCCTGTCGTGTTTTGTCTTCTTCAGATGCTGCGTGTGAGCAGGTGTCTTAGTCTGCTACGGTCGGTGCCTTCCCTAAGCAACCTGCAGTCTGTGGTCGAGTCTCCAGTCAGTCCTCGCTACTACGAGTGGATTTCAGTTTTTCCTGTTTTGTTTTCTCCTTGTTATATCCAGGATTATTACTTTTGTCATATACTGGAATAAAGACTCTGTTTTCGTTAAGTCGCTTTTGGGTCCTCATTCACCAGCATAACAAAGCTGCCTGTATATACCAATCTGCCTGTTTATACCAAGCTGCATGTACATACCAAGCTGCCTGTATATACCAATCTGCCTGTTTATACCAAGCTGCATGTACATACCAAGCTGCCTGTATATACCAATCTGCCTGTTTATACCAAGCTGCATGTACATACCAAGCTGCCTGTATATACCAAGCTGCTTGGTCCATAGAGCCTCTGGTAAAGGGTTAGGGTAAACACTGCTGGTACATAGAGCCTCTGATAAATGGTTAGGGTTAACACTGCTGGTCCATAGAGCCTCTGGTATAGGGTTAGGGTAAACACTGCTGGTACATAGAGCCTCTGGTAAAGGGTTAGGGTTAGGGTTAAACACTGCTGGTACATAGAGCCTCTGATAAATGGTTAGGGTTAACACTGCTGGTCCATAGAGCCTCTGGTATAGGGTTAGGGTAAACACTGCTGGTACATAGAGCCTCTGGTAAAGGGTTAGGGTTAGGGTAAACACTGCTGGTACATAGAGCCTCTGGTAAAGGGTTAGGGTTAGGGTTAACACTGCTGGTCCATAGAGCCTCTGGTAAAGGGTTAGGGTAAACACTGCTGGTACATAGAGCCTCTGGTAAAGGGTTAGGGTAAACACTGCTGGTACATAGAGCCTCTGGTAAAGGGTTAGGGTTAGGGTTAACACTGCTGGTCCATAGAGCCTCTGGTAAAGGGTTAGGGTAAACACTGCTGGTACAAGAGCACACTGCTGGTACATAGAGCCTCTGGTAAAGGGTTAGGGTTAACACTGCTGGTCCATAGAGCCTCTGGTAAAGGGTTAGGGTTAGGGTTAACACTGCTGGTCCATAGAGCCTCTGGTAAAGGGTTAGGGTAAACACTGCTGGTCCATAGAGCCACTGGGAAAGGGTTAGGGTTAGGGTTAACACTGCTGGTCCATAGAGCCTCTGGTAAAGGGTTAGGGTTAACACTGCTGGTCCATAGAGCCTCTGGTAAAGGGTTAGGGTTAACACTGCTGGTCCATAGAGCCTCTGGTAAAGGGTTAGGGTAAACACTGCTGGTACATAGAGCCTCTGGTAAAGGGTTAGGGTAAACACTGCTGGTACATAGAGCCTCTGGTAAAGGGTTAGGGTTAGGGTAAACACTGCTGGTCCATAGAGCCTCTGGTAAAGGGTTAGGGTTAGGGTAAACACTGCTGGTCCATAGAGCCTCTGGTAAAGGGTTAGGGTTAGGGTAAACACTGCTGGTCCATAGAGCCTCTGGTAAAGGGTTAGGGTTAACACTGCTGGTCCATAGAGCCTCTGGTAAAGGGTTACCGTGGTATTATATACAGCTACAGAGCAGAACCAGGGTATTATATACAGCTACAGAGCAGAACCAGAGTATTATATACAGCTACAGTACAGAACCAGGGTATTATATACAGCTACAGAGCAGAATAGAGACATGGTATTATATACAGCTACAGAGCAGAACCAGGGTATTATATACAGCTATAGAGCAGAACCAGGGTATTATATACAGCTACAGAGCAGAACCAGGGTATTATATACAGCTACAGAACAGAACCATGGTATTATATACAGCTACAGAGCAGAACCAGGGTATTATATACAGCTACAGAACAGAACCAGGGTATTATATACAGCTACAGAGCAGAACCAGGGTATTATATACAGCTACAGAGCAGAGACATGGTATTGTAAACAGCTACAGAGCAGATACATTGTATTATATACAGCTACAGAGCAGAACCAGGGTATTATAAACAGTTACAGAGCAGAACCAGGGTATTGTATACAGCTACAGGGGCAGAACCAGGGTATTATAAACAGCTACAGAACAGAACCAGGGTATTATATACAGCTACAGAGCAGAGCCATGGTATTATATACAGCTACAGAGCAGAACCAGGGTATTATATACAGCTACAGAGCAGAACCAGGGTATTATATACAGCTACAGAGCAGAGCAGAACCAGGGTATTATATACAGCTACAGAGCAGAACCAGGGTATTATATACAGCTACAGAGCAGAACCAGGGTATTATATACATCTACAGTACAGAACCAGGGTATTATATACAGCTACAGAGCAGAACCAGGGTATTATATACAGCTACAGAGCAGAACCAGGGTATTATATACATCTACAGTACAGAACCAGGGTATTATATACGGCTACAGAGCAGAACAAGGGTATTATATACAGCTACAGAGCAGAGCAGAACCAGGGTATTATATACAGCTACAGAGCAGAACCATGGTAATATATACAGCTACAGGCAGAGCCATGGTATTATATATAACTACAGAGCAGAACCATGGTATTATATACAGCTACAGAGCAGAACCAGGGTATTATATACAGCTACAGAGCAGAACCAGGGTATTATATACAGCTACAGAGCAGAACCAGGGTATTATATACAGCTACAGAACAGAACCAGGGTATTATATACAGCTAGAGAGCAGAACCAGGGTATTATATACACAGCTACAGAGCAGAACCATGGTATTATATACAGCTACAGAGCAGAACCAGGGTATTATATACAGCTACAGTACAGAACCAGGGTATTATATACAGCTACAGAGCAGAACCATGGTATTATATACAGCTACAGAGCAGAACAGAACCATGGTATTATATACAGCTAAAGAGCAGCACAGAGACATGGTATTATATACAGCTACAGAGCAGAACCAGGGTATTATATACATCTACAGAGCAGAACCAGGGTATTATATACAGCTACAGAGCAGAACCAGGGTATTATATACAGCTACAGAGCAGAACCAGGGTATTATATACAGCTACAGAACAGAACCAGGGTATTATATACAGCTACAGAGCAGAGCCATGGTATTATATACAGCTACAGAGCAGAACCAGGGTATTATATACAGCTACAGAGCAGAGCAGAACCAGGGTATTATATACAGCTACAGAGCAGAACCAGGGTATTATATACAGCTACAGAGCAGAACCAGGGTATTATATACATCTACAGTACAGAACCAGGGTATTATATACAGCTACAGAGCAGAACCAGGGTATTATATACAGCTACAGAGCAGAACCAGGGTATTATATACATCTACAGTACAGAACCAGGGTATTATATACGGCTACAGAGCAGAACCAGGGTATTATATACAGCTACAGAGCAGAACCATGGTAATATATACAGCTACAGGCAGAGCCATGGTATTATATACAACTACAGAGCAGAACCATGGTATTATATACAGCTACAGAGCAGAACCAGGGTATTATATACAGCTACAGAGCAGAACCAGGGTATTATATACAGCTACAGAGCAGAACCAGGGTATTATATACAGCTACAGAACAGAACCAGGGTATTATATACAGCTAGAGAGCAGAACCAGGGTATTATATACACAGCTACAGAGCAGAACCATGGTATTATATACAGCTACAGAGCAGAACCAGGGTATTATATACAGCTACAGTACAGAACCAGGGTATTATATACAGCTACAGAGCAGAACCATGGTATTATATACAGCTACAGAGCAGAACAGAACCATGGTATTATATACAGCTAAAGAGCAGCACAGAGACATGGTATTATATACAGCTACAGAGCAGAACCAGGGTATTATATACATCTACAGAGCAGAACCAGGGTATTATATACATCTACAGAGCAGAACCAGGGTATTATATACAGCTACAGAGCAGAGACATGGTATTATATACAGCTACAGAACAGAACCAGGGTATTATATACAGCTACAGAGCAGAGCAGAACCAGGGTATTATATACAGCTACAGAGCAGAACCAGGGTATTATATACAGCTACAGAGCAGAACCAAGGTATTATATACAGCTACAGAGCAGAACCAGGGTATTATATACAGCTACAGAGCAGAACCAGGGTATTATATACAGCTACAGAGCAGAACCATGGTATTATATACAGCTACAGAGCAGAACCAGGGTATTATATACTGCTAGAGAACAGAACCATGGTATTAAATACAGCTACAGAGCAGAACCACGGTATTATATACAGCTACAGTACAGAACCAGGGTATTATATACAGCTACAGAGCAGAACAGAACCAGGGTATTATATACAGCTACAGAGCATAACCAGGGTATTATATACAGCTACAGAGCAGAACCATGGTATTATATACAGCTACAGAGCAGAACCAGGGTATTATATACAGCTACAGAACAGAACCATGGTATTATATACAGCTACAGAGCAGAACCAGGTTTTTATATACAGCTACAGAACAGAACCAGGGTATTATATACAGCTTCAGTACAGAACCAGGGTATTATATACAGCTACAGAGCAGAACCATGGTATTATATACAGCTACAGAACAGAAGCAGGGTATTATATACAGCTACAGAGCAGAATAGAGACATGGTATTATATACAGCTACAGAGCAGAATAGAGACATGGTATTATATATAGCTACAGAGCAGAACCATGGTATTATATACAGCTACAGAGCAGAACCATGGTATTATATACAGCTACAGAACAGAACCATGGTATTATATACAGCCACAGAACAGAACCAGGGTATTATATACAGCTACAGAGCAGAACCTGGTTATTTTATACAGCTACAGAACAGAACCAGGGTAGTATATACAGCTACAGAACAGAACCAGGGTATTATATACAGCTACAGAGCAGAACCAGGGTATTATATACAGCTACAGTGCAGAATAGAGACATGGTATTATATACAGCTACTGAACAGAACCAGGGTATTATATACAGCTACAGAACAGAACCAGGATATTATATATAGCTACAGAACAGAACCAGGGTATTATATACAGCTACAGAACAGAACCAGGATATTATATATAGCTACAGAACAGAACCAGGGTATTATATACAGCTACAGAGCAGAATAGAGACATGGTATTATATACAGCTACAGAACAGAACCAGGGTATTATATACAGCTACAAAGCAGAATAGAGACATGGTATTATATACAGCTACAGAGCAGAACCAGGGTATTATATACAGCTATAGAGCAGAACCATGGTATTATATACAGCTATAGAGCAGAACCATGGTATTATATACAGCTACAGAGCAGAACCAGGGTATTATATACAGCTATAGAGCAGAACCATGGTATTATATACAGCTACAGAACAGAACCATGGTATTATATACAGCTACAGAACAGAACCAGGGTATTATATACAGCTACAGAGCAGAACCTGGGTATTATATACAGCTACAGAACAGAACCAGCGTATTATATACAGCTACAGAACAGAACCAGGGTATTATATACAGCTACAGAGCAGAACCAGGGTAATATATACAGCTACAGAACAGAACCAGAGTATTATATACAGCTACAGAGCAGAACCTGGGTATTATATACAGCTACAGAACAGAACCAGCGTATTATATACAGCTACAGAGCAGAACCAGGGTATTATATACAGCTACAGAGCAGAACCAGCGTAATATATACAGCTACAGAACAGAACCAGGGTATTATATACAGCTACAGAGCAGAACCAGGGTATTATATACAGCTACAGAGCAGAACAGAGCCAAGGTATTATATACATCTACAGAGCAGAACCAGGGTATTATATACAGCTACAGAGCAGAACCATGGTATTATATACAGCTACAGAGCAGAACCATGGTATTATATACAGCTACAGAACAGAACCATGGTATTATATACAGCCACAGAACAGAACCAGGGTATTATATACAGCTACAGAGCAGAACCAGGTTATTATATACAGCTACAGAACAGAACCAGGGTAGTATATACAGCTACAGAACAGAACCAGGGTATTATATACAGCTACAGAGCAGAACCAGGGTATTATATACAGCTACAGTGCAGAATAGAGACATGGTATTATATACAGCTACAGAACAGAACCAGGGTATTATATACAGCTACAGAACAGAACCAGGGTATTATATACAGCTACAAAGCAGAATAGAGACATGGTATTATATACAGCTACAGAGCAGAACCAGGGTATTATATACAGCTATAGAGCAGAACCATGGTATTATATACAGCTATAGAGCAGAACCATGGTATTATATACAGCTACAGAGCAGAACCAGGGTATTATATACAGCTATAGAGCAGAACCATGGTATTATATACAGCTACAGAACAGAACCATGGTATTATATACAGCTATAGAGCAGAACCATGGTATTATATACAGCTACAGAACAGAACCAGGGTATTATATACAGCTACAGAACAGAACCAGGGTATTATATACAGCTACAGAATAGAACCAGGGTATTATATACAGCTAAAGAGCAGAACCAGGGTAATATATACAGCTACAGAACAGAACCAGGGTATTATATACAGCTACAGAGCAGAACCAGGGTATTATATACAGCTACAGAGCAGAACAGAGCCAAGGTATTATATACAGCTACAGAGCAGAACCAGGGTATTATATACAGCTACAGAGCAGAACAGAGACATGGTATTATATACAGCTACAGAGCAGAACCAGGGTATTATAAACAGCTACAGAGCAGAGACATGGTATTATATAAAGCTACAGAACAGAACCAGGGTATTATATACAGCTACAGAGCAGAACCAGGGTATTATATACAGCTACAGAGCAGAACCAGGGTATTATATACAGCTACAGTACAGTCATGAAAAGGTCACATATTAAACAAAACAAGGCCTTTTTTAGATCAAAGACAGTGGAGTTGGAAAGATGTCATTATTAGAGAGGGGTAACAGAGGAGTAGAGAGGGGTAACAGATGGGTAGAGTGGGGTAACAGAGGAGTAGAGAGGGGTAACAGGCACGGAAGAGACACTCACTCTAACAGAGGGGTAGAGAGGGGTAACAGAGGAGTAGAGAGGGGTAACAGAGGGGTAGAGAGGGGTAACAGAGGGTTAGAGAGGGGTAACAGGCACGGAAGAGACACTCACTCTAACAGAGGGGTAGAGAGGGGTAACAGAGGAGTAGAGAGGGGTAACAGAGGAGTAGAGAGGGGTAACAGAGGGGTAGAGAGGGGTAACAGAGGGATAGAGAGGGGTAACAGAGGGGTAGAGAGGGGTAACAGAGGGGTAGAGAGGGATAACAGAGGGGTAGAGAGGGGTAACAGAGGGTTAGAGAGGGGTAACAGAGGGTTAGAGAGGGGTAACAGGCACGGAAGAGACACTCACTCTAACAGAGGGGTAGAGAGGGGTAACAGAGGAGTAGAGAGGGGTAACAGAGGAGTAGAGAGGGGTAACAGAGGAGTAGAGAGGGGTAACAGAGGGATAGAGAGGGGTAACAGAGGGGTAGAGAGGGGTAACAGAGGGGTAGAGAGGGGTAACAGAGGGGTAGAGAGGGGTAACAGAGGAGTAGAGAGGGGTAACAGAGGGGTAGAGAGGGGTAACAGAGGGATAGAGAGGGGTAACAGAGGGGTAGAGAGGGGTAACAGAGGGTTAGAGAGGGGGGTTAACAGAGGGGTAGAGAGGGGTAACAGAGGGGTAGAGAGGGGTAATAGAGCGATAGAGAGGGGTAACAGAGGGGAGAGGGGTAACAGAGGGGTAGAGAGGGGTAACAGAGGGGTAGAGAGGGGTAACAGAGGGGTAGAGAGGGGTAACAGAGGGATAGAGAGGGGTAACAGAGGGGTAGAGAGGGGTAACAGAGGGGTAGAGAGGGGTAACAGAGGGATAGAGAGGTGTAACAGAGCGATAGAGAGGGGTAACAGAGGGATAGAGAGGGGTAACAGAGGGGTAGAGGGGTAGAGAGGGGTAACAGAGGGGAGAGGGGTAGAGAGGGGTAACAGAGGGATAGAGAGGGGTAACAGAGGGATAGAGAGGGGTAACAGAGGGATAGAGAGGGGTAACAGAGGGGTAGAGAGGGGTAACAGAGGGGTAGAGAGGGGTAACAGAGGGGTAGAGAGGGGTAACAGAGGGGTAGAGAGGGGTAACAGAGGGGAGAGGGGGTAACAGAGGGGTAGAGAGGGGTAACAGAGGGGTAGAGAGGGGTAACAGAGGAGTAGAGAGGGGTAACAGAGGGGTAGAGAGGGGTAACAGAGGGGTAGAGAGGGGTAACAGAGGGATAGAGAGGGGTAACAGAGGGGTAGAGAGGGGTAACAGAAGAGAGGGGTAGAGAGGGGGGTAACAGAGGGAGGGGTAACAGAGGGGTAGAGAGGGGTAACAGAGGATAGAGAGGGGTAACAGGCACAGAGGAGACACTCTCTTTAACAGAGGGGTAGAGAGGGGTAACAGAGGGTTAGAGGGGGGTAGAGAGGGGTAACAGAGGGGTAGAGAGGGGTAACAGAGGGGTAGAGAGGGGGAGAGGGGTAACAGAGGGGTAGAGAGGGGTTACAGAAGATAGAGAGGGGTAACAGAGGGGTAGAGAGGGGTAACAGAAGATAGAGAGGGGTAACAGAGGGGGGGGACACTAGAGAAGGGTAACAGAGGATAGTGAGGGGTAACAGGCACAGAGGAGACACTCTCTTTAACAGAGGGGTAGAGAGGGGTAACAGAGGGTTAGAGAGGGGTAACAGAGGGGTAGAGAGGGGTAACAGAGGGGTAGAGAGGGGTAACAGGAACCGAGGGGACACTCACTTTAACAGAGGGGTAGAGAGGGGTAACAGAGGGATAGAGAGGGGTAACAGAGGGATAGAGAGGGGTAACAGAGGGGTAGAGAGGGGCAACAGAGGGGTAGAGAGGGGTAACAGAGGGATAGAGAGGGGTAACAGAGGGGATAGAGAGGGGTAACAGAGGGGTAGAGAGGGGTAAGAGGGGTAGAGGGGTAGAGAGGGGTAACAGAGGGGTAGAGAGGGGTAACAGAGGAGTAGAGAGGGGTAACAGAGGGGTAGAGAGAGGGGGTAACAGAGGGGTAGAGAGGGGTAACAGAGGGGTAGAGAGGGGTAACAGAGGGGTAGAGAGGGGTAACAGAGGGGTAGAGAGGGGTAACAGAGGGGTAGAGAGGGGTAACAGAGGGGTAGAGAGGGGTAACAGAGGGGTAGAGAGGGGTAACAGAGGGATAGAGAGGGGTAACAGAGGGGTAGAGAGGGGTAACAGAGGGGTAGAGAGGGGTAACAGAGCGATAGAGAGGGGTAACAGAGGGATAGAGAGGGGTAACAGAGGGGTAGAGAGGGGTTACAGAAGATAGAGAGGGGTAACAGAGGGGTAGAGAGGGGTTACAGAAGATAGAGAGGGGTAACAGAGGGGTAGAGAGGGGTTACAGAAGATAGAGAGGGGTAACAGACGACAGAGAGGGGTAACAGAGGGGTAGAGAGGGGTAACAGAGGATAGCGAGGGGTAACAGGCACAGAGGAGACACTCTCTTTAACAGAGGGGTAGAGAGGGGTAACAGAGGGTTAGAGAGGGGTAGAGAGGGGTAACAGAGGGGTAGAGAGGGGTAACAGAGGGGTAGAGAGGGGTAACAGAGGGGTAGAGAGGGGTAACAGAGGGGTAGAGAGGGGTTACAGAAGATAGAGAGGGGTAACAGAGGGGTAGAGAGGGGTAACAGACGACAGAGAGGGGTAACAGAGGGGTAGAGAAGGGTAACAGAGGATAGTGAGGGGTAACAGGCACAGAGGAGACACTCTCTTTAACAGAGGGGTAGAGAGGGGTAACAGAGGGTTAGAGAGGGGTAACAGAGGGGTAGAGAGGGGTAACAGAGGGGTAGAGAGGGGTAACAGGAACCGAGGAGACACTCACTTTAACAGAGGGGTAGAGAGGGGTAACAGAGGATAGAGAGGGGTAACAGGTACAGAGGAGACACTCACTCTAACAGAGGGGTAGAGAGGGGTAACAGAGGGGTAGAGAGGGGTAACAGGCACATAGGATACACTCACTCTAACAGAGGGGTAGAGAGGGGTAACAGGCACAGAGGAGACACTCACTCTAACAGAGGGGTAGAGAGGGGTAACAGAGGGGTAGAGAGGGGTAACAGAGGATAGAGAGGGGTAACAGGTACAGAGGAGACACTCACTCTAACAGAGGGGTAGAGAGGGGTAACAGGAACAGAGGAGACACTCACTCTAACAGAGGGGTAGAGAGGGGTAACAAAGGATAGAGATGGGTAACAGGCACAGAGGAGACACTCTAACAGAGGGGTAGAGGGGTAACAGAGGGGTAGAGAGGGGTAACAGAGGGATAGAGAGGGGTAACAGGCACGTAGGAGACACTCACTCTAACAGAGGGATAGAGAGGGGTAACAGGCACGTAGGAGACACTCACTCTAACAGAGGGATAGAGAGGGGTAACAGGCACGTAGGAGACACTCACTCTAACAGAGGGATAGAGAGGGGTAACAGGCACGTAGGAGACACTCACTCTAACAGAGGGATAGAGAGGTAGAGAGGGGTAACAGGCACGGGAGACACTCACTCTAACAGAGGGATAGAGAGGGGTAACAGGCACGTAGGAGACACTCACTCTAACAGAGGGATAGAGAGGGGTAACAGGCACGTAGGAGACACTCACTCTAACAGAGGGATAGAGAGGGGTAACAGGCACATAGGAGACACTCACTCTAACAGAGGGATAGAGAGGGGTAACAGGCACGGAGGAGACACTCACTCTAACAGAGGGATAGAGAGGGGTAACAGGCACGGAGGAGACACTCACTCTAACAGAGGGGTAGAGAGGGGTAACAGAGGGGTAGAGAGGGGTAACAGGCGGAGACACTCACTAAAGAGGGGTAGAGGGATAACAGAGGGGTAACAGGCAGGGAGACAGAGGGATAGAGAGGGGTAACAGGCACGTAGGAGACACTCACTCTAACAGAGGGATAGAGAGGGGTAACAGGCACGTAGGAGACACTCACTCTAACAGAGGGATAGAGAGGGGTAACAGGCACGGAGGAGACACTCACTCTAACAGAGGGATAGAGAGGGGTAACAGGCACGGAGGAGACACTCACTCTAACAGAGGGATAGAGAGGGGTAACAGAGGGGTAGAGAGGGGTAACAGGCGGAGACACTCACTCTAACAGAGGGATAGAGAGGGGTAACAGAGGGGTAGAGAGGGGTAACAGAGGGGTAGAGAGGGGTAATAGAGGGGTAGAGAGGGGTAACAGGAGGAGACACTCACTCTAACAGAGGGATAGAGAGGGGTAACAGGCACGGAGGAGACACTCACTCTAACAGAGGGGTAGAGAGTGGTAACAGAGGGGTAGAGAGGGGTAACAGGCGGAGACACTCACTCTAACAGAGGGGTAGAGAGGGGTTAAGAGGGGTAGAGAGGGGTAACAGAGGGGGGTAACAGAGGGGTAGAGGGGGTAACAGAGGGGTAGAGAGGGGTAACAGAGGGGTAGAGAGGGGTAACAGGCGGAGACACTCACTCTAACAGAGGGGTAGAGAGGGGTAACAGAGGGGTAGAGAGGGGTAACAGAGGGGTAGAGAGGGGTAACAGGGGGGTAGAGAGGGGTAACAGAGGGGTAGAGAGGGGTAACAGAGGGGTAGAGAGGGGTAACAGGCGGAGACACTCACTCTAACAGAGGGGTAGAGAGGGGTAACAGAGGGGTAGAGAGGGGTAACAGGCGGAGACACTCACTCTAACAGAGGGGTAGAGAGGGGTAACAGAGGGGTAGAGAGGGGTAGGCGGAGACACTCACTCTAACAGAGGGGAGAGGGGTAACAGAGGGGTAGAGAGGGGTAACAGAGGGGTAGAGAGGGGTAACAGAGGGGTAGAGAGGGGTAACAGGCGGAGACACTCACTCTAACAGAGGGGTAGAGAGGGGTAACAGGCGGAGACACTCACTCTAACAGAGGGGTAGAGAGGGGTAACAGGCGGAGACACTCACTCTACTGACCATAATTCTTCTCATGAGGTCTGATATCAGGTCGTTAACCAGTGGCGTCTGCAGTTCAGAGGTTACCGGTTTTCAATAACGGAGCGACTGAGACCTGTTAAAATATGAATCTGGGATCAAAACTCTGTTTAAATAACACATCTAGAGGACGTACCGTAATCTGTGTTGTGGTTCAACTCCACCTTTTCTTTCTCTATCACATAAAGTCATCTGTCTTTGATAAGCTTTGATGGCCAAGGTGTTTTTAGGGAGAGGAAGGGATTGATGGAGACATGAAAGGTGTATGAATGGAAGGAGGGGATGGAGGGACACCCCTAGTTTTGATCAGGGTCTAATTGACCAGTTTGTTTTGGGGCACCGAGCCTAAAGCTGTCCAACAACGCTTCCCACTTCAGGTTCTACAAGGCCGTACCATTCCTCACCTTGCCTTTGGCAACAGGCTTTCACCTCAGATCTCATATTGACGGAACTGTCCGCCTCGCAGTGAAGTGAAGCAAGAGGCTCGGCAGAGTGGACACAGAGAGAGCTAAGTGAAGCAAGAGGCTCGGCAGAGTGGACACAGAGAGAGCTAAGTGAAGCAAGAGGCTCGGCAGAGTGGACACAGAGAGAGCTAAGTGAAGCAAGAGGCTCGGCAGAGTGGACACAGAGAGAGCTAAGTGAAGCAAGAGGCTTGGCAGAGTGGACACAGAGAGAGCTAAGTGAAGCAAGAGGCTCGGCAGAGTGGACACAGAGAGAGCTAAGTGAAGCAAGAGGCTCGGCAGAGTGGACACAGAGAGAGCTAAGTGAAGCAAGAGGCTCGGCAGAGTGGACACAGAGAGAGCTAAGTGAAGCAAGAGGCTCGGCAGAGTGGACACAGAGAGAGCTAAGTGAAGCAAGAGGCTCGGCAGAGTGGACACAGAGAGAGCTAAGTGAAGCAAGAGGCTCGGCAGAGTGGACACAGAGAGAGCTAAGTGAAGCAAGAGGCTCGGCAGAGTGGACACAGAGAGAGCTAAGTGAAGCAAGAGGCTCGGCAGAGTGGACACAGAGAGAGCTAACAGTGAAGCAAGAGGCTCGGCAGAGTGGACACAGAGAGAGCACAGAGTGAAGCACAGAAAGAGCTAAGTGAAGCAAGAGGCTCGGCAGAGTGGACACAGAGAGAGCTAAGTGAAGCAAGAGGCTCGGCAGAGTGGACACAGAGAGAGCTAAGTGAAGCAAGAGGCTCGGCAGAGTGGACACAGAGAGAGCTAAGTGAAGCAAGAGGCTCGGCAGAGTGGACACAGAGAGAGCTAAGTGAAGCAAGAGGCTCGAGAGTGGACACAGAGAGAGCTAAGTGAAGCAAGAGGCTCGGCAGAGTGGACACAGAGAGAGCTAGAGTGAAGCAAGAGGCTCGGCAGAGTGGACACAGAGAGAGCTAAGTGAAGCAAGAGGCTCGGCAGAGTGGACACAGAGAGAGCTAAAGCAAGAGGCTCGGAGAGCACAGAGAGAGCTAGAGCTAAGTGAAGCAAGAGGAGCTAAGTGAAGCAAGAGGCAGAGTGGACACAGAGAGAGCTAAGTGAAGCAAGAGGCTCGGCAGAGTGGACACAGAGAGAGCTAAGTGAAGCAAGAGGCTCGGCAGAGTGGACACAGAGAGAGCTAAGTGAAGCAAGAGGCTCGGCAGAGTGGACACAGAGAGAGCTAAGTGAAGCAAGAGGCTCAGTGGACACAGAGAGAGCTAAGTGAAGCAAGAGGCTCGGCAGAGTGGACACAGAGAGAGCTAAGTGAAGCAAGAGGCTCGGCAGAGTGGACACAGAGAGAGCTAAGTGAAGCAAGAGGCTCGGCAGAGTGGACACAGAGAGAGCTAAGTGAAGCAAGAGGCTCGGCAGAGTGGACACAGAGAGAGAGAGAAGCAAGAGGGGCAGAGTGGACACAAGCTAGGGAAGCAAGAGGCTCGGCAGAGTGGACACAGAGAGAGCTAAGACACAGGCAGAGTGGACACAGAGAGAGCTAAGTGAAGCACAAGAGGCTCGAAGCAGAGTGGACACAGAGAGAGCTAAGTGAAGCAAGAGGCTCGGCAGAGTGGACACAGAGAGAGCTAAGTGAAGCAAGAGGCTCGGCAGAGTGGACAGAGAGAGAGCTAAGTGAAGCAAGAGGCTGGACAGAGAGAGCTAAGTGAAGCAGAGGCTCGGCAGAGTGGACACAGAGAGAGCTAAGTGAAGCAAGAGGCTCGGCAGAGTGGACACAGAGAGAGCTAAGTGAAGCAAGAGGCTCGGCAGAGTGGACACAGAGAGAGCTAAGTGAAGCAAGAGGCTCGGCAGAGTGGACACAGAGAGAGCTAGAGTGAAGCAAGCAGAGGCTCGGCAGAGTGGACACAGAGAGAGCTAAGTGAAGCAAGAGGCTCGGAGAGAGGAGCACAGAGAGAGCTAGAGTGAAGAGGCTCAGAGTGGACACAGAGAGAGCTCGGCAGAGTGGACACAGAGAGAGCTAAGTGAAGCAAGAGGCTCGGCAGAGTGGACACAGAGAGAGCTAAGTGAAGCAAGAGCTCGGCAGAGTGGACACAGAGAGAGCTAAGTGAAGCAAGAGGCTCGGCAGAGTGGACACAGAGAGAGCTAAGTGAAGCAAGAGGCTCGGCAGAGTGGACACAGAGAGAGCTAAGTGAAGCAAGAGGCTCGGCAGAGTGGACACAGAGAGAGCTAAGTGAAGCAAGAGGCTCGGCAGAGTGGACACAGAGAGAGCTAAGTGAAGCAAGAGGCTCGGCAGAGTGGACACAGAGAGAGCTAAGTGAAGCAAGAGGCTCGGCAGAGTGGACACAGAGAGAGCTAAGTGAAGCAAGAGGCTCGAGGCAGAGTGGACACAGAGAGAGCTAAGTGAAGCAAGAGGCTCGGCAGAGTGGACACAGAGAGAGCTAAGTGAAGCAAGAGGCTCGGCAGAGTGGACACAGAGAGAGCTAAGTGAAGCAAGAGGCTCGGCAGAGTGGACACAGAGAGAGCTAAGTGAAGCAAGAGGCTCGGCAGAGTGGACACAGAGAGAGCTAAGTGAAGCAAGAGGCTCGGCAGAGTGGACACAGAGAGAGCTAAGTGAAGCAAGAGGCTCGAGCAGAGTGGACACAGAGAGAGAGCAAGAGGCTAGAGTGGAAGAGAGAGCTAAGTGAAGCAAGAGGCTCGGCAGAGTGGACACAGAGAGAGCTAAGTGAAGCAAGAGGCTAAGAGAGAGAGCTAAGGAAGCAAGAGGCTCGGCAGGACACAGAGAGAGCTAAGTGAAGCAAGAGGCTCGGCAGAGTGGACACAGAGAGAGCTAAGTGAAGCAAGAGGCTCGGCAGAGTGGACACAGAGAGAGCTAAGTGAAGCAAGAGGCTCGGCAGAGTGGACACAGAGAGAGCTAAGTGAAGCAAGAGGCTCGGCAGAGTGGACACAGAGAGAGCTAAGTGAAGCAAGAGGCTCGGCAGAGTGGACACAGAGAGAGCTAAGTGAAGCAAGAGGCTCGGCAGAGTGGACACAGAGAGAGCTAAGAAGCAAGAGGCTCGGCAGAGTGGCACAGAGAGAGCTAGAGCTAAGAGAGAGCTAAGAAGCAAGAGGCTGAGAGTGGACACAGAAGAGCTAAAGCAAGAGGCTGAGAGTGGACAAGAGGCTCAAGAGGCAGAGTGGACACAGAGAGAGCTAAGTGAAGCAAGAGGCTCGGCAGAGTGGACACAGAGAGAGCTAAGTGAAGCAAGAGGCTCGGCAGAGTGGACACAGAGAGAGCTAAGTGAAGCAAGAGGCTCGGCAGAGTGGACACAGAGAGAGCTAAGTGAAGCAAGAGGCTCGGCAGAGTGGACACAGAGAGAGCTAAGTGAAGCAAGAGTGAAGCAAGAGGCTCGGCAGAGTGGACACAGAGAGAGCTAAGTGAAGCAAGAGGCTCGGCAGAGTGGACACAGAGAGAGCTAAGTGAAGCAAGAGGCTCGGCAGAGTGGACACAGAGAGAGCTAAGTGAAGCAAGAGGCTCGGCAGAGTGGACAAAGAGAGAGCTAAGTGAAGCACAGAAAGAGCTAAGTGAAGCAAGAGGTTCGGCAGAGTGGACACAGAGAGAGCTAAGTGAAGCAAGAGGCTCGGCAGAGTG
>NW_025746370.1:112500-122143 GCF_021184085.1 Oncorhynchus gorbuscha
CAACACCCTGTCGTTCTCAACCAACATCAAGGCGGTGGCCCGTTCCTGTAGGTTCATGCTCTACAACATCCGCAGAGTACGACCCTGCCTCACACAGGAAGCGGCGCAGGTCCTAATCCAGGCACTTGTCATCTCCCGTCTGGATTACTACAACTCGCTGTTGGCTGGGCTCCCTGCCTGTGCCATTAAACCCCTTCAACTCATCCAGAACGCCGCAGCCCGTCTGGTGTTCAACCTTCCCAAGTTCTCTCACGTCACCCCGCTCCTCCGTTCTCTCCACTGGCTTCCAGTTGAAGCTCGCATCCGCTACAAGACCATGGTGCTTGCCTACGGAGCTGTGAGGGGAACGGCACCTCAGTACCTCCAGGCTCTGATCAGGCCCTACACCCAAACAAGGGCACTGCGTTCATCCACCTCTGGCCTGCTCGCCTCCCTACCACTGAGGAAGTACAGCTCCCGCTCAGCCCAGTCAAAACTGTTCGCTGCTCTGGCCCCCAATGGTGGAACAAACTCCCTCACGACGCCAGGACAGCGGAGTCAATCACCACCTTCCGGAGACACCTGAAACCCCACCTCTTTAAGGAATACCTAGGATAGGATAAGTAATCCCTCTCACCCCCCTTTAAGATTTAGATGCACTATTGTTAAGTGACTGTTCCACTGGATGTCATAAGGTGAATGCACCAATTTGTAAGTCGCTCTGGATAAGAGCGTCTGCTAAATGACTTAAATGTAATGTAATGTAAAAGCTGATCCACACAGGCCTGTCACGACAGAAGACAGTAAGCTGATCCTCACAGGCCTGTCATGACAGAAGACAGTCAGCTGATCCTCACAGGCCTGTCATGACAGAAGACAGTCAGCTGATCCTCACAGGCCTGTCATGACAGAAGACAGCCAGCTGATCCACACAGGCCTGTCATGACAGAAGACAGCCAGCTGATCCACACAGGCCTGTCACGACAGAAGACAGTCAGTGAGCTGATCCTCACAGGCCTGTCATGACAGAAGACAGTCAGCTGATCCACACAGGCCTGTCATGACAGAAGACAGTCAGCTGACCACACAGGCCTGTCATGACAGAAGACAGTCAGCTGATCCTCACAGGCCTGTCATGACAGAAGACAGTCAGCTGATCCTCACAGGCCTGTCATGACAGAAGACAGTCAGCTGATCCTCACAGGCCTGTCATGACAGAAGACAGTCAGCTGATCCACACAGGCCTGTCATGACAGAAGACAGTCAGCTGATCCTCACAGGCCTGTCATGACAGAAGACAGTCAGCTGATCCTCACAGGCCTGTCAGGAAGACAGTCAGCTGATCCTCACAGGCCTGTCACACAGAATACAGTCAGCTGATCCTCACAGGCCTGTCATGACAGAAGACAGTCAGCTGATCCTCACAGGCCTGTCATGACAGAAGACAGTCAGCTGATCCTCACAGGCCTGTCATGACAGAAGACAGTCAGCTGATCCTCACAGGCCTGTCATGACAGAAGACAGTCAGCTGATCCTCACAGGCCTGTCATGACAGAAGACAGTCAGCTGATCCTAACAGGCCTGTCATGACAGAAGACAGTCAGCTGATCCTCACAGGCCTGTCATGACAGAAGACAGCCAGCTGATCCAGTCAGCACAGGCCTGTCATGACAGAAGACAGTCAGCTGATCCTAACAGGCCTGTCATGACAGAAGACAGTCAGCTGATCCTAACAGGCCTGTCATGACAGAAGACAGTCAGCTGATCCTAACAGGCCTGATCCAGTCAGCTGATCCTCACAGGCCTGTCATGACAGAAGACAGTCAGCTGATCCTCACAGGCCTGTCATGACAGAAGACAGTCAGTCAGCTGATCCTCACAGGCCTGTCATGACAGAAGACAGTCAGCTGAGGCGTTTCCATAAGGTTCTGTTCTTACTGTGTGGTCCTGGTCCACTAAACCACCTCTCTGAATAAACTGTCTCACAAGACCAAAAAAAAAAAGACAGTTTCAACTTTATGAGCTCATGATCATGACAAAACCTCCCTCCACATGGTAAAGTAAAGCTGTAGGGAACATAAAGGTGTCTTTATCAGGAAGCTGAGAGTTGTGGCGTTTAGTGTTCCCCGTGATGGTGGGCTGAGACTGAGAGAAATACAGTGGTTTCATTCTTAGAGCTCCACCAATCGTCTCTGAAGAATAACTACATTTTTTTTGAGCCGTGTAAACGGTGCCAAGACGGAGTATTACTGTTCAGGTAGTCAGCACTGCAGGCAGGGGGATTTCTGGATCCTGAGTTAGGGTGGGCAAACGGTCACAGTATGGATGGAGGAGAGGAGAGAGGAAGGGAGGGAGGGAGGAGGAGGGGGGAGGAGGGGAAAGGAGAGGGGAAGGAGTAGGGAGGAGGGGAGAGGAGAGGGGAAGGAGGGGAGGAGGGAAAGGAGAGGGAAAGGAGGAGGGGAGGAGGAAGGGAGAGGAGAGGAGAGGGGAAGGAGGAGGGGAAAGGAGAGAGGAGGGGAAAGGAGAGGTGAAGGAGGGAGGGAGGAGGGGAGAGGAGAGGGGAAGGATGAGGGGAAAGGAGAGAGGAGGGGGAAGGAGAGGGGAAGGAGGAGGGGAGGAGGAAGGGAGAGGAGAGGTGAAGGAGGGAGGGAGGAGGGGAGGGAGAGGAGAGGGGAAGGATGAGGGGAAAGGAGAGAGGAGAGGGGAAGGAGGAGGGGAAAGGAGAGAGGGGGGAAATGAGAGGTGAAGGAGGGAGGGAGGAGGGGAAAGGAGAGGGAAAGGGGGAGGAGGAGAAGAGGAGGAGGAGGAGAAGAGAGGACAGGGGAGGGGGGGGGGGACAGGGGAAGGAGGAGGGGGAGAGGAGAGGGGAAGGGAGGGAGGAGAGGGGACGGGGGGGGAGCTGGGGAGAGGAGAGGGGGGAAGGGGGAGGAGGGGGAGGAGAGGGGAAGGGGTGAGCAGAGGAGAGGGGAAGGGAAGGGAGGGAGGGAGGGAGGAGAGGGGAAGGGGGAGGAGGGGAGAGGACAGGGGAAGGGAGGGAGGAGAGGGGAAGGGAGGGAGGGAGGAGAGGGGAAGAGGAGAGACAGCCTGGTCCTCAGGCCAAACTACAGCTGAAATACATTGTCTGTTCCATCGCCACAGACAGACAGGGAAGATAGAAAAAAAAGAAATAAGTAGTACCCCTATGGGCCCTGGTCTAAAGTAGTGCACTACCCCTATGGACCCTGGTCTAAAGTAGTGCACTACCCCTATGGGCCCTGGTCTAAAGTAGTGCACTACCCCTATGGGCCCTGGTCTAAAGTAGTGCACTACCCCTATGGGCCCTGGTCTAAAGTAGTGCACTACCCCTATGGGCCCTGGTCTAAAGTAGTGCACTACCCCTATGGGCCCTGGTCTAAAGTAGTGCACTACCCTTATGGGCCCTGGTCTAAAGTAGTGCACTACATAGGGATTAGATTAGTCTCTGATTATAGAGACGTTTCTGGATGGTGAGAATCAGAGGGTCTCTTCAGAAGGTTGGAGATGGCTCTCTCTGATTATAGAGACGTTTCTGGATGGTGAGAATCAGAGGGTCTCTTCAGAAGGTGGTTGGAGAAGGCTCTCTCTGATTATAGAGACGTTTCTAGATGGTGAGAATCAGAGGGTCTCTTCAGAAGGTGGTTGTAGACGGCTCTCTGATTATAGAGACGTTTCCGGATGGCGAGAATCAGAGGGTCTCTCCAGAAGGTTGGAGACGAGGGAGGTCAGAGGTCAGAGGGTCTCTTCAGAAGGTGGTTGGAGACGGCTCTCTCTGATTATAGAGACGTTTCTGGATGGTGAGAATCAGAGGGTCTCTCCAGAAGGTTGGAGACAGCTCTCTCTGATTATAGAGACGTTTCTGGATGGTGAGAATCAGAGGGTCTCTTCAGAAGGTTGTAGACAGCTCTCTCTGATTATAGAGACGTTTCTGGATGGTGAGAATCAGAGGGTCTCTCCAGAAGGTTGGAGACAGCTCTCTCTGATTATAGAGACGTTTCTGGATGGTGAGAATCAGAGGGTCTCTTCAGAAGGTTGTAGAAGGCTCTCTCTGATTATAGAGACGTTTCTGGATGGTGAGAATCAGAGGGTCTCTTAAGGAAGGTTGTAAAGGCTCTCTCTGATTATAGAGACGTTTCTGGATGGTGAGAATCAGAGGGTCTCTTCAGAAGGTTGGAGACGAGGGAGGTCAGAGGTCAGAGGGTCTCTTCAGAAGGTGATTGGAGACAGCTCTCTCTGATTATAGAGACGTTTCTGGATGGTGAGAATCAGAGGGTCTCTTCAGAAGGTTGGAGATGACTCTCTCTGATTATAGAGACGTTTCTGGATGGTGAGAATCAGAGGGTCTCTTCAGAAGGTGGTTGGAGAAGGCAACTCTCTGATTATAGAGACGTTTCTAGATGGTGAGAATCAGAGGGTCTCTTCAGAAGGTGGTTGTAGACAGATTATAGACATTTCAATGGTGAGAATCAGAGGGTCTCTCCAGAAGGTTGGAGACGAGGGAGGTCAGAGGTCAGAGGGTCTCTTCAGAAGGTGGTTGGAGACGGCTCTCTCTGATTATAGAGACGTTTCTGGATGGTGAGAATCAGAGGGTCTCAGCAGGTTGGAGACAGCTCTCTCTGATTATAGAGACGTTTCTGGATGGTGAGAATCAGAGGGTCTCTCCAGAAGGTTGGAGAAGGCTCTCTCTGATTATACAGACGTTTCTGGATGGTGAGAATCAGAGGGTCTCTCAGAAGGTTGGAGAAGGCTCTCTCTGATTATAGAGACATTTCTGGATGGTGAGAATCAGAACTCTTCAGAAGGTTGGAGACGGCTCTCAATTATAGAGACGTTTCTGGAAACTGAGAATCAGAGGGTCTCTTCAGCAACTGTTACAGGTTCACCAGACAAAGAGGCCATTTGTTACCCCAACAGAAATGTCATCAATAACAAACTAACAAATAGATCCCAAACAGAAAGACATCAATAACAACAACAGACCAACAGAAAGACATCAATAACAACAACAGAAAGACATTTTACATTTACAAAGTCAACAGACGCAATCAGAAAGACATACAAATTGGTGCATTCAACAGACAACCAGTGGAACAGCCATCAATAACAACAACAGACCAACAGAAAGACATCAATAACAACAAGGTGGGGTTTCAGACTCAACAGAAAGACATCAATAACAACAACAGACCAACAGAACAGTTTTGACTGGGCTGATCAACTAACAACAACAGTGGTAGGAGATCAATAACAACAAGAAAGAGGTGGATGAACGCAGTGCCCTTATTTGGGTGTACAACAGCCAGAATGAAAGACATCAATAACAACAACAGAGTCCCTAACAACAGAAAGCCTGAAACTAACAGCTCCAGTAGAAAGCAAAGACCATGGTCTTGTCAGCGGATGCGATCAATAACAACAACAGAAAGACATCAATCAACAACAAACAACAGAAAGACATCAATAACAACAACAAACTAACAGAAAGACATCAATAACAACAACAGACCAACAGAAAGACATCAATAACAACAACAAACTAACAGAAAGACATCAATAACAACAACAGACCAACAGAAAGACATCAATAACAACAACAAACTAACAGAAAGACATCAATAACAACAACAAACTAACAGAAAGACATCAATAACAACAACAAACTAACAGAAAGACATCAATAACAACAACAGACCAACAGAAAGACATCAATAACAACAACAGAAAGACATCAATAACAACAACAAACTAACAGAAAGACATCAATAACAACAACAGACCAACAGAAAGACATCAATAACAACAACAGAAAGACATCAATAACAACAACAGAAAGACATCAATAACAACAACAAACTAACAGAAAGACATCAATAACAACAACAGACCAACAGAAAGACATCAATAACAACAACAAAAAGAAAGACATCAATAACAACAACAGAAAGACATCAATAACAACAACAGAAAGACATCAATAACAACAACAAACCAACAGAAAGACATCAATAACAACAACAGAAAGACATCAATAACAACAAACAAACCAACAGAAAGACATCAATAACAACAACAAACCAACAGAAAGACATCAATAACAACAACAAACCAACAGAAAGACATCAATAACAACAACAGAAAGACATCAATAACAACAACAGAAAGACATCAATAACAACAACAAACTAACAGAAAGACATCAATAACAACAAACAGAAAGACATCAATAACAACAACAAACCAACAGAAAGACATCAATAACAACAACAGACATCAACAAAAGAAAGACATCAATAACAACAACAAACTAACAGAAAGACATCAATAACAACAACAAACCAACAGAAAGACATCAATAACAACAACAGAAAGACATCAATAACAACAACAGAAAGAAAGACATCAATAACAACAACAGACCAACAGAAAGACATCAATAACAACAACAGAAAGACATCAATAACAACAACAGAAAGACATCAATAACAACAACAGACCAACAGAAAGACATCAATAACAACAACAGAAAGACATCAATAACAACAACAGAAAGACTAACAGAAAGACATCAATAACAACAACAAACCAACAGAAAGACATCAATAACAACAGACCAACAGAAAGACATCAATAACAACAACAGACCAACAGAAAGACATCAATAACAACAACAAACTAACAGAAAGACATCAATAACAACAACAGAAAGACATCAATAACAACAACAGAAAGACATCAATAACAACAACAGAAAGACATCAATAACAACAACAAACTAACAGAAAGACATCAATAACAACAACAGAAAGACATCAATAACAACAACAGACCAACCAAATAGATCCCAAACAGAAAGACATCTGCCCGCCCGACTACCATCACTACTCGACGGTTCTGACTTAGAATATGTGGACAACTACAAATACCGAGGTGTCTGGTTAGACTGTAAACTCTCCTTCCAAACTCACATTTAACATCTCCAATCCCACAAATAATTATAAAATCTGCTTCCTATTTCTCAACAAAGTCTCCTTCACTCATGCTGCCAAACATACCCTCGTAAAACTGACCATCCTACCGATCCTTGACTTCGGCGATGTCATCTATAAAATAGCCTCCAACACTCTACTCAACAAACTGGATGCAGTCTATTACAGTGCCATCTGTTTTGTCACCAAAGCCCCATACACTACCCACCACTGCTACCTGTATGCTCTCGTTGGCTGGCCCTCGCTTCATATTCGTCGCCCACTGGCTCCAGGTCATCTGTAAGTCTCTGCTAGGTAAAGCCCCACTGTATCTTAGCTCACTGGTCACCATAGCAACACCCACCCGTAGCACGCGCTCCAGCAGGTCACCCCCAAAGCCAACACCCCCTTTGGCCGCCTTTCCTTTCCTTCCAGTTCTCTGGAGCAAATGACTAGAACAAACTGCAAAAATCACTGAAGCTGAAGACTCATATCTCCCCTCACTAACTTTAAGCACCAGCTCACAGATCACTGCACCTGTACATAGCCCATCTGTAAATAGCCCATCCAACTACCTCATCCCCATACTGTTATTTATTTGATTTATTTAGCTCCTTTGCACCCCAGTATCTCTACTTGCACATTCATCCTCTGCACATCTATCACTCCAGTGTTTAATTGATATATTGTAATTATTTTGCCACCATGGCCTATTAATTGCCTTATTGCCTAACCCTAACCTAACCCTAACCTATTTATTGCCTAACCCTAACCTATTTATTGCCTAGTTGCCTAACCCTAACCTAACCTAACCTATTTATTGCCTTATTGCCTAACCCTAACCTAAGCTATTTACCTAACCTAACCTAACCTAACCTATTTATTGCCTATTGCCTAACCCTAACCTAACCTTTTATTTTATTGCCTAACCCTAACCCTAACCTAACCTATTTATTGCCTAACCCTAACCCTAACCTAACCTATTTATTGCCTTATTGCCTAACCCTAACCCTAAACCTAACCTAACCTAACCATTTATTGCCTTATTGCCCCTAACCCTAACCCTAACCTAACCTAACCCTAACCCTAACCCTAACCTAACCTATTTATTGCCTAACCCTAACCCTAACCTAACCTATTTATTGCCTAACCCTAACCCTAACCTAACCTATTTATTGCCTAAACCCTAACCCTAACCTATTTATTGCCTAACCCTAACCCTTTAACCTATTTATTGCCTAACCCTAACCCTAACCTAACCCTATTTATTGCCTTATTGCCTAACCCTAACCCTAACCTAACCTATTTATTGCCTTATTGCCTAACCCTAACCCTAACCCTAACCTATTTATTGCCTTATTGCCTAACCCTAACCCTAACCCTAACCTATTTATTGCCTTATTGCCCTAACCTAACCCTAACCTAACCTATTTATTGCCTTATTGCCTAACCTTATTGCCTAACCCTAACCCTAACCTAACCTATTTATTGCCTTACCCTAACCCTAACCTATTTATTGCCTAACCCTAACCTAACCTATTTATTGCCTTATTGCCTAACCCTAACCCTAACCTAACCTTTATTGCCTTATTGCCTAACCCTAACCCTAACCTAACCTATTTATTGCCTATAACCCTAACCTAACCTATTTATTGCCTAACCCTAACCCTAACCTAACCTATTTATTGCCTTATTGCCTAACCCTAACCCTAACCTATTTATTGCCTAACCCTAACCCTAACCTAACCTATTTATTGCCTAACCCTAACCCTAACCTAACCTATTTATTGCCTTATTGCCTAACCCTAACCCTAACCTAACCTATTTATTTAACCCTAACCTAACCTATTTATTGCCTAACCCCCTAACCCTAACCTAACCTATTTATTGCCTAACCCTAACCCTAACCCTAACCTATTTATTGCCTTATTGCCTGCCTAACCCCCTAACCTAACCTATTTATTGCCTTATTGCCTAACCCTAACCCCTAACCCCTAACCTATTTATTGCCTTAACCCTAACCTAACCTATTTATTGCCTAACCCTAACCCTAACCCTAACCTATTTATTGCCTTATTGCCTAACCCTAACCCTAACCTATTTATTGCCTTATTGCCTAACCCTAACCTAACCTAACCTTTTATTGCCTTGCCTAACCCTAACCCTAACCTAACCTATTTATTGCCTTAACCCTAACCTATTTATTGCCTAACCCTAACCCTAACCCTAACCTAACCCTTTAACCTTTTATTGCCTAACCCTAACCCTAACCTAACCTATTTATTGCCTAACCCTAACCCTAACCTAACCTATTTATTGCCTAACCCTAACCCTAACCTAACCTATTTATTGCCTAACCCTAACCTAACCTAACCTATTTATTGCCTAAACCCTAACCCTAACCTATTTATTGCCTAACCCTATTTATTGCCTAACCCTAACCCTAACCTAACCTATTTATTGCCTAACCCTAACCCTAACCTAACCTATTTATTGCCTAACCCTAACCCTAACCTAACCTATTTATTGCCTAACCCTAACCTAACCTAACCTATTTATTGCCTTAACCCTAACCTAACCTATTTATTGCCTAACCCTAACCCTAACCTAACCTATTTATTGCCTAACCCTAACCTAACCTATTTATTGCCTAACCCTAACCCTAACCTAACCTATTTATTGCC